>NC_026008.2:44008532-44308532 GCF_000442705.2 Elaeis guineensis | reverse complement strand
ATTATTATATTTGAATCCATCTGAATATGAATAAAATTTGAACTTGTATATAATATCTATATCTATATTTATTATAATTATTTATTTATTATAATTATAATAGATAATTATTTATTATAATTATTTAAAGAACAGAAAAAATAAAATTAAATTAAATTTTATTATAAAAAAATTATATTGGACATAAGCAAAAGATATGATATTAAAATATCCAATATATATATATATATATTTTAATGATCTAAAACTTTTAAGTACCAAATATGAAATAAATTTAATAAATTTTTTAACCTATGCAATCTCAATGGAATTGAACCCTCCAAATTCTTTCTTAAGATGCGAGCTAGGGATTGCGAACTTTGACATAGATTAAAAAAAAAGTCGATAAAAACATAAAAATTGAGAGGAGAGAGAGAAAGCAGCAGCTGTAGCTATTGGAAAGAGAAAGAAATAAAATAGCAAAAAAAAAAACAGAGAGAGATGATGGTATAGGCGGTAGCGAAGAAGGGTCGGATCGCACACCCCGATCTCCCAAGCCCCATCCTCCTCTGCCGTGCCCCTCACCCTCCCTTGTCGGTAGCCAAACCCCCTCGCCGCACCCTCCACCCACGCAGGCTGCGCCGCCCCCTCCACGACTTCACCGATGACGAAGTAGATGGGGTGGAGGAAGCTCAAGCTTGCGGCAGTGGAGCAGCGGAGGTCTTCCTCATCGTCGTGGAGTGGTGAACCCTCCCTTCCTTCCCCCCCTCTCCGCAAGTCGCTCCATCGCCTTCCTCTTTGATAGCACCAACGGCCTCTCCTGGCCCGAGTGAGGCTGCTATCGGTAACGGGCCTCACCACCACCCACTCTCTCTCTTCACGAGGGCCCATAAGATCAACGCCCTTGTCCTCTCGTCACCATGTTCCTCTGACGGCGACCGCGGACGAATAGGGAAGCTTCAATGAAGACTATTTTTTTCACCGACGATATCACCATCGGCACCTTCGGTCTCATCGACAGCATCATCATCTGAGAGGTGGGAGGCTTTCGTCGGGGTGCTGCGGATGATCAGGGAGCGAAGAAGGGCAAATCGCAAAAGAAGTGCAAGGGTTGGATCGCACACCCTGATCTCCCAGTCCCCTCCTCCTCCGCCATCCCCCTCACCCTCCCTTGTCGGTGATCAAGCCCCCTTGCCGCACCCTCCACTCACGTAGGCTACGCTGCCCCCTCTACGACTTCACCGATAACGAAGTAGATGGGGAGGAGTTCTCTCTTCCACAAGCCGTCTCGCCACCTTCCTCTTTGATAGCATCGGTGGCCTCTCCTGGTCTGAGCGAGGCTACTGTTGGCAGCGAGCTTCACCACCACCTACTCCCTCTCTTCACGAGGGCTCTGCTTTTTCTTGTCCATGTATCTACCTTTTTCTGTCCCTAATAAACCACGTGTCAAATGGAGGCTTTTCCATTGAGAGGCCTCCATATATATATATATATATATATATATATATATATATATATATATATATATATATATATATTAGATATTATGATATAATATATTATAATATAATATACTATTATTATACTATTATTATATTTATATAGTAACTATATTATATTACAATAATATAGTATATGATAATATATTATAATATATATTATATAAATCTTATTATATATAACAATAAATTATATTATATTATTATACTATTTTACTATATTATTATAATATTATAGTACTATATATTATTATATTATTATTATATATTATAATAATATATATTATATTTATATTAATATCTTAAATTAATATAATATAGTATATAATATAATATTATTATATATAATAATATAGTATATTATATTATATTATAATAATTTATTATTATATTATCATATAATATTATATATTGTAATATATATTATATAAATATTATTCTATTTAGCAATATATTAATTATATTGTTATATTATTATATTATAATAATTATAACATATTAATATATGAATATTATAATATGTTATAATAATATCTTTTATTAATATAACATAATATATAATATAATATTATTATATAATAATATAGTATGATATATTATATTAGTATATTACATTAAATAATATAATATATTATATTCTAATAGTTTATTATAATATCATAATATAATATTATAATATATTATATTAAAATATATTATATTATATTAATTATATAAATATCATTAAGATTATATTACTATATATTATTATATTATTATAATAGTAATATATATTATATTAATATCTTATATTAATATATTATAGTATATAATATAATATTATTATATATCATAATATAGTATATTATGTTATATTATAATAATTTATTATTATATTATCATATAATATTATATATGATATTAATATATTATAATATATATTATATAAATATTATTCTATATAAAAAGTATTAATTATATTGTTATACTATTATATTATAATATTATAATATCATAATATATTAATATATTATAATAATATTTTTTATTAATATAATATCATATTATTATATATAATAATATAGTATAATATATTATATTGCTATATTATTAATATAATATAATATAATAGTTTATTATAATATCATAATATAATATTATAATATATTATATTAAAATATATTATATTATATTATATTATAATAATTATATAAATATCATTATATATAATAATATATTATATTATATTATATTATATTATAAAGTTAAGGAGATATTTTAGAAATTTAATTTTATATTATCGGTAATCTGATTGTCCTATCAAATATGTCAATCAAGATTTTTAATAATTTTACTGCAACATTACTTATATGTATTAAACACAGTAATTAATATTATTAATAATTTAATGATAGCAATCTATTTTAAAAGTAATCCAGATTATCTTCCAAGATTGTCTGACAATGTACCAAACGCAACACAATGTCGAACCTACTGCATTTGGACCTTAGTAAAATTTGTTTGTGTAATCTTTTGATTTCTTCCCTTCAACATAATAATAATAATAATAATAATAATATTATTATTATTATTATTATTATTATTATTATTATTATTATTATTATTATTGGATAAATAAAAGAATCTCCAACAGTAAAGCTTCATAGGATCTTTCTGTCCAGGTGCAGGTAGTCCGCATCTTCACAGACATATCTATTTCATCGAGCTTCTCTTCGAGACAGTGCCCAGATCGTTATGCCTTTCGTGCGGGTCGAAACTTATCCGATAAAAAATTTCGCTACCTTAGGACCGTTATAGTTGCGGCCGCCGTTCATTGGGGCTTCGGTCGCCGGCTCTCCTGTCATCAGGTCACAACTTCCTTGATCTTCCGGCATTGGACAGGTGTCAGCCCCCATACATGATCTTACGACTTTACAGAGATCTGTATTTTTGGTAAACAGTCGTCCGGGCCTGGTCACTGCGACCCCCTTTGTGAGGAGGCACCTCTTCTCCAGAAGTTACGGAGCTATTTTGCCAAGTTCCTTAGAGAGAGTTGTCTCCATGAGGCATGGAGAATCTCGCCTTCATGGATGTGATCATGGCATCATGCATGCCTTAATTTGCCATCCGCTAAGAAGTTGAAGAATGGCTCAACTATAATGGAGGGGCATGATTAATGTCTCCTTTAGAGATGATGTTGCTTTATCAGCTAGTGTTGGCAAACATTATGAGACTCACCAGTTAGATCAAGGAGGAGCAACGCACTTTTACCTTCATACTTGAACACCCCCCTGAAATGGATCAGAATTTGGCATGGCCTAGGTATGCAAACATTTCTTTCATGAGTTCAATCGATCCACTTTGTGACTGTAGTAGTACACCTACTAGACTAGCTACCACATGCATATATTCTAGTGATTTCCAGAGGAGTAGCCATTTCTTGCGAGTTTTAGCAAAATGATGCTACCTTCATATTTGGTTTGGGTTGGCTCGGGAATGCTGGAGCACCCAATAGCTGATTTAGCATATGGTGATCCACCAACATGGAGAACAAGATTCCAATCCACCTTCGAGTGTTGGGCTGAAGATTCGAAGGTTGCGTGTGTTTGATTCTTGCTCACCGCGATATTTTTTCCATCATTTTGGTCAAGCAGATTTCAATCCACATCCAAAAAGCAACGTTCATCTTTGAATTGAAATGACAATAGTACGGTCAATGGTGATGCCTGGACAAATTATATTCTATACTGAATCCACCAACATGGCTGTACACCATTTCTTCCGATGCATTAAATCATCCTTAAGACACGTGGCATCATCATACGAGATCAAAGAGATATCAATCTTGAAGCGTCAGATCCCAGCATATTAAGTTACCTGTAAATCGGATTTAAATCGGTATTGTATCTATAAACTCTTCTAACAAAAATGTTCAAATCGGGTATATGTCGATCTGAACCCCGATCTTCTCTATCTTGGAATGTTACGGTATTCTTATTTCATCCTGATCTTCTACCGAGGTGAACTATTTTTATGACAGACTTGGCTATTCTGCAAACACCCATAGTGGTTTCTTTTACCAGACTACAGCTGGCCATAATCTCATATCCAGCCTGTATGCACAGCTGTACACCAGTTCATTTACAGATAGCTCTTTAATCGCCTAACAAACTCTCCTAATGGCTTAAAAAACTCTAGAACGGCCTCATCATTCCCTCTATAAATAGAGGGTCAAGAATCCTCCATCCGTAAGTCCAACTCTTGAAAACTAGAAAAAATTCTGTCAGTAGGACATCAAGCCAAATTCTTGCCTCCTACACGTTTCTCCTCCAGTTCCATCCAAGTTCTCTTGCTCTTCAACTTTTTTTCATCTTTGTTCTCAAAGCTCGAACTGACTTAAGCGTCGGAGGGTCAAAAACTGAAGGATCTCCATTCGATTTCTTGATTGATTTTATAGATTGAAAGAGTTTTCATCAGATCGCAAGGATTACTCCAACTCTATCTCATCCAAGTCAATTCACTCTACCTCAAATTTTGAGCTCTGAAGCAATAGATTGGGGCTAGAAGAATGGCTTCTAATTTCTTTTGTGGAAAAGATAATCAAAGCAAGAGCTCAGCATCCTTCTCCCTCTGCTCTAGAAGGAGCACCGGAGGTGCCACCACAACAGTCAGTTGCTGTTGATCCTCAGTAATTCAACTTTCTTGTTCAGCAAGTCTAAGTCCTGACGGCCGCTGTTTAACGGCTTCAAAAGAGAGAGGAGCAGCCATCGAAAGAAGTTTCTTTCCTAAATACTTTATTTCAGCATAGCCCTCAACCAACCCATCAAGACAAACACCACATTGATGAGGTTGACAGCGAATTTGTCCCCAGCATTTTGAAAGTTCAAAAAGGGGGTGACTTGGAGCACAAAGTCCTGGATCTTGAAGGGTGGATAATGAAACTTCAGATAGGGGGTCGATCTCAGAATAAAGATAGTTTCAATCTTCGATCTCCTTTCTCTCATAAAATCTTAAATGAACCTGTTTCGAACCGATTCAAGATACCCGCCATCGACTCTTTTAATGGTTCTGCTGATCCGATGGATCATATCGAGGGCTACAGGACCCTCATCGCTTTACAAAGAGCTTTTGATGCCTTATTATGTATTGCTTTTCCTACAACCCTCAAAAAGACAGTGAGGGTTTGATTTTCTGAACTCTCACAGAAATCCATCTCTTTTTTTGAGCAACTTGAGAGATTGTTTGTCACTTATTTTGACACTAACAGATCTCATTTGAGATATGTGGATAGTCTCTTCTTTGTTCAACAGCAGGAAGGAGAAGATCTTCGAAAGTACGTGGCTTGTTTCAATGCAGCCACCCTAAAGGTAAAAATTTTTAATGAATCAATTGCCATGTCTGCCTTGAAAAGGAGACTCCAGAGCAACCGTCTGATTTTTTCTTTGAATAAGAACTTTTCGGATACCTATGATGAGATGCTCGATCGGGTACATAAATACATCTAGGTCGAAGAGGAAGAGGCTATCTTAAGGTAGGCGAAGAAGGATAAGAATGGAAAAAAATGGCCAAGGGAGAATGATGAACGGGCTAAAAATTCAAATCAACCCCAAAAAATTTTGAGGTCAAGGAGCCCACCTCTGCGTTTTAATTTCTATGCCCCTCTGTCTGCTCTTCGAGCTCAGATCTTGATGAAGATTGAAGGGGAGAGATATCCCTGAAGGTCAGATATTTTGAGAGCCCCACTTGAGAAAAGGGACAAACAAAAATATTGTCGCTTCCACAGAGATCATGGCCACGACATCGAGGAATGTAGATAGCTGCAAGATGAAATAGAAACTTTGATATGTTGGGGTTACCTCGATAAATATATCAGACCAATCAAATTCGGAGAATACAGACCTCCAGTAGAAGAAACTTCTGATAATCACAACCGATCAACTACTAGTGTTATCAATATGATATCCAATATCTTGCCTGGCATCGATGACCGATCCCTTAAGAGGCAAAGAACTGAAAATATTTTTTTTTTGAAAATGATATAAAAAAAATTTAAACCCCTCATAATGATGCTGTCGTCGTCTCTATGACGATAGCAAAATATGATGTAAAAAGAGTTCTTGTTGATAACGAAAGTTCTACCGATGTATTGTTCTATGATATTTTTTCAAAAATAAATCTGGTCGGACGGCTTAGGCGGATCAGTACTTTCCTCGTAGGGTTCTTAAGAAATTCAGTGGCAGCTGAAGGAGAAATTACTCTATCAGTTACAACAGGGCAAGAACCACGACAGTCAACAGTACAGCTCATTTTTTTGGTAGTCAAAATCTTCTCTGCTTAAAATACCATCCCCGACCGACCTGGTCTTAATGCCCTCAAGGCTGTTGTCTCTACTTACCATCTGCTAATACATTTTTCGACTAAGAAAAGAGTTGGTGAAATACGTGGTGACTAGATGGCAGCTCAGTAATGCTTTATGATTTCTACTAAAATGAATCAGAAGGCATAAATCGTGCCAGTAGATGTACCAGATACATTGGATGAAGTCGGAAAAATCCAAGGTGAATCGGTGAAAAAGCTTGAAGCCATTCCTTTGGAAGATGATCCGAAAAAAAATGATTCAGATCAGTGTGAATCTTAAACCTGACTCAAAAGAGAGACTGATTAAGTTTCTACGAGTAAATGCTGATATTTTTGCTTGATCGGCTTCTGATATACCTGGCATCCCAACCAAGATGATTATTCATAAACTAAATGTGGATCCAAATTTCAAATCAGTTCAGCAGAAGAAAAAAATTTCACCTTAGAAAGGTAAAAAGCCATTGATGAAGAAGTTGATAAGCTTTTAAAAGCTAGATTCATCAGAGAAGCTCATTATCTGAAGTGGATAGCCAATATTGTTATGGTCAAGAAAGCCAACAGCAAATGGAGGATATGCATTGACTACAAAGATCTCAACAAAACTTATCTGAAGGATAGTTTTTCTCTGTCGAAAATCGATCACTTATAGATGCTATATCTGGTCACAAACTTTTCAGCTTTATGGATGCTTTTTTTGGCTATAATCAATCCAAATGGCTCCAGAAGATGAAAAAAAATACTGTCTTCATCACCGAAAGAGGTTTGTATTGTTATAAAATGATATCTTTTGATCTTAAAAATATAGGTGCTACATTCCAGTGCCTCGTCAATAAAGTTTTCAAATAATAAATTGATCAAAATATGAAGGTCTATGTTGACGATATAATAGTAAAAAGTACCGAGGAGGATCGACATATTACCGACCTGCAGAAAGTATTTGGAGAACTTAGAAGATGCCAGATGAAACTAAATCCCAACAAATATACTTTTAGAGTTGGCTCAGATAAGTTCTTCGACTTTCTTATTAATTAAAGAGGAATAGAAGTTAACTCTGAAAAGATTAGAGTTTTATTGAAAATGAAACGTTCAACTTCTATTTAAAAAATCCAATAGCTTATCGGGCGAGTGGCAGCCCTCAGTCAATTTATTTTCATATCAGCAAAAAGATGCCTTCCATTCTTTAAAGTATTGAGAAATATCAAAACTTTCAGCTAGATAGAAAAATGTCAGACTGCTTTTAAAGATCTGAAGAAGTATCTTGATTCTCCACCTCTTCTTTCTAAACCGATCGAGGGTGAAGAATTATGCATATATATCTCTGTCTCACCTTTTGTAGTTAGATCGATTCTTATCCGGGAAGAAAAAAAATTTAGAGACCTATCTACTACACCAGCAAACTGTTACGAGATATAGAGACCTGATATAAAAAGATTGAAAAAATAATATATGCTTTGATCATGGCAGTCGGAAGACTCAAACCTTATTTTCAAGTTCATACTATGACCGTATTAACAGATCAACCGCTCAGATCGATTTTACAAAGAGTTAATACCTCAGGTCGGATTGCTAAATGGATCATTGAATTTAGTGAATTTGACATCTAATATCAACCTCGAACTGCAATTAGAGGTCAGGTATTAGCAAATTTCATCACAAAATGTACTATCCCAGATAATGAGTCTATCCCGATAAGCCCTAAAAGTGATGATTTATTTTGGATTCTTCACGTGGATGGAGCTTCAAATTTTCAGAAAAGTGACACCGGATTGAATCTAGCTAGTCTTGAAGGGTTCGTAACTGAGCAAGCCTTGAGGTTCAATTTTAACACTTTCAATAATGATGCTGAATATGAAGCCCTAATGGCAAGTCTCAAAATGGCAAAAAAGCTCGGGTTCAGAAAATTAAAAGTTTTCACAGACTCACAACTTATGATCGGCTAAGTCTAAAGTCAATTTGAAGTCAAAGATTTCACGATGGCTCGTTATTTATAGAATGTCAGAAAGCTATCCGAAAATTTTGAGAAGCTTAAAGTGCTCTAAATTCTTAAATCAAAAAATATCCAGACTGACACTCTATCGCATCTCACCACTTCTGATTTTTTCAAACTAAATCAAAAAGTATTGATTGAATAGTTGGACAAACATAGTATTGAAGTACTATCCATATTTCAGATCAGTCATGAGTCAAATTGGATTGATCCCCTCGTGGATTACATATCTAAAGATATCTTGCCCAATGACCCAACCAAGGCCAAAAGTATTAAAAGACAAGCTCCATGGGACGTTCTCCAAGAAGGCCATTTATATAAAAAATCTTATTCTCTTTCTCAGCTTCGATGTTTAATGCCATATGAAGCTAACTACGCACTTTGAGAAGTGCATGAAGGTATATGTGGAAATCATCTAGGGGACAGATCACTTGCTTATAAAGTAATCCGACGAGACTATTACTGATCCATTATTCAAAAAGATGCAGCTGATCTTGTCAATAAATACGACCAATATCAAAGGTACGTTAATATCCAACATCAACCTGCTACTGAATTTATCTCTATTACTGTCCTTTGACCTTTTGTAATTTAGAGGATAGATATATTGGGGCCTTTCCCAGTGACGGCAGGTCAAAGAAAATTTTTGATGATGATTATTGATTATTTCACAAAATTGGTAGAAGCAGAACTATTAGCCCAAATCACAGAGAAAAAGATACAAGATTTTATCTGAAAATCTATAATCTGCTAATTTGATTTATCTCGAGTCATTATTACTGATAATGATCGGCAGTTTGACAATCTCAAATTCAAAAAATTCTGCTCCAAATTTCATATTGATCACCGACTCACTTTCATTGGGTATCTACAGTCAAATGGTGAGGCTGAAGTAACCAATAGAACCATCCTTCATAGTTTGAAAATAAGGCTCACTAATGCTAAAGGTTGTGGGCTGAAGAGTTATAGAGTGTATTGTGGGCATACCGAATCACACATCAGATTCCAATAGGAGAAACTCCTTTCAAGCTCACTTATGGGATTGAAGCTGTGATCTCAGTGAAAATGGGTTTATTATCTGACAGAGTCAAAAATTTTTATAAGACAACCAACTCTGATCGGTTAAGGACCGACATGGATCTTCTCGACGAAGCGAGGGAACAAGCCCATACTAGAATGACGGCCTATAAATAGAGGATCGCTAAGTATTACAATATCCGGGTGATGCTGAAATCATTTTAGAGGGATGATCTCGTTCTGAGACAAGCAGAAGTTTCAAAATTTACTGAGCAAGGTAAACTGGCTCCCAATTAGGAAGGACCCTATCAAGTCACTGATATAGTTTGCCCAGGGACTTATAGAATTAAAAATTTAGATGGGTTTGTTGTTCCCCGCACTTAAAATTTTAAAAATCTCTAAAAATATTATCAATAAAAATACTCTAACGAGCTCTTTCTTATACATCATATCCTCCCATGTATCGAGATTTGGTTCTTAAACTGACAAAGCTCCATATGGCACAATACATCAATCCAGATTTCAATCTGATAAAGTTCTATAGGGCATGATATCTTAATCCAAATTTTAGTCCGATAAAGCTCCGTAGGATACGATATCTTAATCTTAATTTCAATCTGATAAAGCTCTATAAGGTACGATATGTTAATCCAAATTTAATCCGATAAAATCCCATCGGATATGATATCTTAAATCGAATTTCAGTCCGATAAAGTCCCATAGGGCATGATATCTTAATCCGAATTTCAATCCGATAAAGTCCCGTAGGGCACAATACGTCAATCTAGATCCCAATTCGATAAAATCCCGTAGGGCATAATATCTTAATCCGGATTCCAATCTGGTAAAGTCCTTAGGACATGATATCTTAATTTGAATTTCAATCCAGTAAAACCTCATAAGACATATGTGTTCCTCTGAATCTCAATGCAGAAGAGTCCCAGAGGACTTTATTCCCCCATCGACTGATGACTTGTGCCGGATACAAAACTAGAGGGGTTTTACATCAGTTTCTTACTGAGGTTACATTGATATCTAAAGCGGGATTATCTTTGGGTTCTCTTGAAAACTCAGACTTTCGAATTGAATTTTAAGGCTTGATCCATCTGCGATCATGCAAATAAAGGCATGCCCAGTCTGTTTTTTAATTAATTGATGATGGATGAATTTAAAGTTATCAATCTTCAATTCTGTTAAATTAGTTATCAATTTCTAATTCTATTGAGTTACAAAGATAGATTATTTCATCTTGATAAATGATGAGGTTTGCTAGACTACATAACTCAAAAATACTTGAGAAAATATCCTTTGCATTGATTTTTAAAGAAGTTACAAAGATAAGAACCCACATCGAATTTACATATTTCAGAAAAGAAAGAAAAACAAAAAGACCTATATCAGGTCGGTATATCTCGAGAAGAAAAAAAATTTCTACTGAATAATCATCGGTGCGTTGGAGCACTCCTTAGTCAATTCCTTCTTGGGTTGCTCTGGCTTCTCGATGTCAGCAATGACAGGTTCCATGGCTGGGGCAGACTCTGGTTTCTTGCTGACCTCAAGGTCTTCAGTCTCCGTCGGAGGTACCATAAATATGAGCTCCGTAGTGATAGCTTCTGTTGCATTCACCTCGGTAGTTGGCCAATCAGATTCTTTTGCTGGCTCCTCTGCCACTTCGGGGGGTGATTCAAAATCTCCCTTCATGCCCATCTCAATATCCACCTTTGGAGTAACCTTGGAGATATCCACCTCGGGATATAGTTTTTTGATCAGGTTACAATATTGGCTTAAGGCATAATCATTGGCACCCTTGGAGCTCTCGAATACTTCATCCTCGAACTCTTCGAAAGTCTTGTACAGTTCCACTATCTTTGCTGCTTTATCCTTCTCCTTCTTTGTTTGTCTCTTCAAGGCCTCAATGGCCTTTTCATGAGCTTCATTGGTTTTTTTCGTCTCTTTAAGCCTCGGCTCTGGTTCTTTATTTTTCTCAGCAACAATGTGTAAGTCAAAGATCTTCTTCTCCTGCTCTTTTATTTCTCACTGAAGGTCCAACAAGTTCTGGTTCTTTTCCTTCAAGGCCTTCAGCTTCTCTTCAAATTGATGTTTGAGTCCGACGGTGAGGTTGAACTCTTTCTTTTTCTCCTCTTAGAAGATGAGTAAATTTGCATCCATGGCCTCTTTATTTTTCAGCAGATAGACCATGTTCTCATATATATCTTTAAAATCTACAGCAACCTGCAGGATAAGAAATTTAGATCAGTCATACACCAATGTAAAAAAGAAGAAGAAGAAGAAGAAGAAGAGAAGAGAAGGAAAAAAAGAAATACTTATATGCATGAGTTGTTCAAATCCATGGTTGGCGATCTCCTCAGGCTTATTCTTCCAACATGCCTCCAGGTCGACAGTCGGCATGACAAGTTCGAGGAGGTCTTGATCTAGTCAGGGTCGCTTTAGGAGTGACATTCTTGTGATGGCATCCCCTTCAGCCAAACTTAATGGTGCCTCAAAAAATGTGGTCAGTTTGTGCCCGGGCTCTTTGGCAGGCAGTACAGGCCGAGCGCTGTTGTTCCTGATCCTCACCAAGGAGGGTTGGTGAGGTGGCTCCAATGACAATGCCAGGAGAGAGTTCTGTGGTCCTCGAGGGGCTTCACTTCTTCCCAAGATAACTGGGGAGGGAGTCATTGATGAAGACCGGGATGGCATCGGGGCAAGAAGAGGGTCTGCACCTTTAATTCTTTTTGGCATGGAAACAGTAGTAGATGATTTCAATTGATCCTTCCTCATCCTTTCATCCATCTTTGCCGGATTGAACCTCATCTCTGCATCAAATATATGATTTAGAACATTGGAGACAAAAAAAAAGTTAAAAATAAAACAATCCAATCTTACCCCAAGGAGAGTACAAACTGATTCCGATGTTATACAATGCCTGATCGTTTATCAAAGTGGAGAGCTTGGGTGTTTTGGTGGTGATCAGGGTTAAATGAGCCATCTCATCTCCAAAAAAAAATTTATCATGAGAATTATGTTTGGTGTCTGGATGCTCCTATAAAGTCCTAAAATCTCATGGAATGGAAGCTCGAACAAAGAAAAAAGAGCATTTCCAGTCGTAAATGGAAGAAGACAGGCTAGGTCTGAATTTACAATCCTTCTGAGGTGAGAAATACCACCAGCCCTTCTCACTCGAATGTCTTTTTAAAAGGACTAGAGATCTAAACAAAGAGATCCTAAGGTCTATACGAAGGAGTTGCACACGATGATGAATACAATGATCATTCTAATGATATTTGAAGTTATTTGAGTGAGGTGGACTCTATAGAAATCAAAGATATTATAGAAAAAGTGATGCAATAAAAATTGTAGGCCAGACTGAAGAGACTTATCGTAGAAGGCTATGCAGCCCTTAGGAGGTTCAGAGACTCGACCTTTCCGACTTGACACTAGCATTTCAAATGCATTGGATATGTCGTACTTATCTCTAAATGCTGTGAGGTTCTCCTCGGTCAAGACAGATTCTTCTGTCTCTGGACTGAGGTAGTCTGTGAGACCATGCACGGGAGACTCTACGCTGTGATTCGAACTCTCCTTGCCTAATAGGTCGGTCTCAGTATCCCAAATACATTTTCTAACTCTATGGCCAATAGGGACTGGGTCGACTTAATCTGTGGCTCATCTATAGTCTTCTTCCCCTTTCTGATTCTACAAGACATATTTCTCGAAAGAAAAGTACAAAGAAAAAATAAGAAGACTTGAAAGAAGAAGAAGGGCTACTCTACTGTTGAAAAGGAGAGAGTGAGGGAGGACTGGTATCTAAACAAGATAGATAAAACTCTTCAAGAGATGAAATGGACTCCTCCTCTCTCGCTCTGATGAGGCTCCTCACTATCTTCAGTGATCGTTCGATGTTGAGAAGCTTCTAAAAATATTTCAACAGTGCCTTCATAAGGTAACAAAAAAATTAAATAGTGACCCGAGGGCAAAAACCTTTTATAGGCGAACCAATAGCCAAGATTAACTGATCCCCTTGCCAATTTGTGCCACTTAGTGTCAATCCAACACTCGATCAAATTGTGGTTAGGCATACCTTCCCTCAGATCCGGCCACGTCAGACCGATCCATGCCTAAGCTGGTAAACCTATCGAGTGTAGACATTTGTCATGCTATTATTTGATATTTTCAAATTGCTCGTCCAAGCAATGATGAGAAAAGATATGATGGATTATTTTCTAAAAGATCAAATCCCTTCGTTTTTAATCAAATAATTAATTTTTTTGCTCTCGAGGTACGGCGCAGGTGGCGACGACATCCATTCGAAAAATTTTGAGGTAAAATATGAAGATAAAATATTCTAATCGGTTGAATACTGAACTAAAAGTTAAATACAGAGATAAGATCTCCTAGCCGGTGAAAATCGGATCAAAATTTCAAGCACAGATATAAGATCTTTTGGTCGGTAAAAAATCGATCTTAAAATCAAATGTAGAGATAAGATCTTCTAGCCGATGAAAATCGAATCAAAATTTTAAGCACAGAGATAAGATCTCCTGATCAGTAAAAAATCGATCTAAAAGCCAAATATGGAGATAAGATCTCTTGATCGATGAAAATCAAATCAAAAATTTAAGAGCAGAGATAAGATCTCCTAGTCGGTAAATAACCAAGTCAAAGCAAACACGGAGGAGATCTCCTGGATGGTTGATATCCCGACTAGAAAAGGCTTATTCAAAAATAAAATATCTCGATTGGTAAAATTTAGTCTTTATTGCGAATACTTCTCAAATTAATGAAAATTCTATGAAGATACTCTTACTTCCTAATCCAATCAGAAAATTATCACCTCGAACATAGAAAGTGGGTGTAAAATGTTCGTACATTAAATCGTCCTCAAGATATGTGGCATCATCATACGAGATCAAAAGGATATCAACCTTGAAGTCTCAGATCCCAGCATATCAACTTACCTGTAAATTGGATTCAGATCGATATTGTATCTATAAACTCTTCTAACAAAAATGTTTAGGTTGGGTATATGCCGACTTGAACCCTGATCTTATCTATCTTGAAATGTTACAACATTCTTATTTCACCCCGATCTTCTATCGAGGTGAACTATTCTTATGATGGATTTGACTATTCTGCAAACACCCACAGTGGTTTTCTTTACTAGACCACAGCTGGCCACAATCTCATATCCAGCCTGTATGCATAGCTGTATGTCAGTCATTTATAGGTGGCTCTCTAACTGCCTAACAAATTTTTTTAACGGTTTAACAAACTCTAGAACGACCTCATCATCCCCTCTATAAATAGAGGGTTAGGGATCCTCCATCAGTAAATCCAACTCTCAGAAACTAGAGAAAACTCTGTCAGCAGGACATCAAGCTAAATTCTTAGCTCCTACACAGTTCTCCTCTAGTTCCATCTAAGTTTTCTTGCTCTTCAACTCTTTTCTATCTCTGTTATCAAGACTCAAACTGACTTAAGCATCAGAGGGTCAAGAACCAAAGGATCTTCATCCAATTTCTTGATTGATTTTGCATATTGAAGGAGTTTTCGTCAGATCACAAGGATTGCTCCAGCTCTATCTCATCCAAATTGATTCATTCTACCTCAGATTTTGAGCTCTAAAGCAATACCAATTATCGAGAAAGTGCACAATGAATGAAGTTCATTGAAAGAAGATAAGATGATAGGCGTGGTGGACAGCTACATGGTGCACATGATATATAATGTATTAATTTCTTTCTACTAAAAATGAGTAAATATTTATTGCAATGATGATACCACGTCAAACTTGTAACAAGCCAATCAAAAGTCGAAAATCGATGGGGCAGTATGGGGTATCATCACGGGCAGTATGGGGCATCATCACGGGAGTTGATAAAATGCAAGCATTTTCATTGGCTTGTTACAAGATTGACGTAGTATCACCATTGCAACGAATATTTACTCACTGAAAATACATATATAATTGGCATTTACTACAGTGCTCCTCTAATAATATTTTATTATAAAAAATATTTAAGATATTATCCTACCATCATTTTTTTATATTTTATTATTTTTTTAAAAAATAATATTTTATTATTATTATTATTATTATTCTTTGTAGCTTCTTCTCGCCACTATCCACCATTGCACGCCACCCTCCATCTTCCTCCTCCTCCACCCACCTCTCCACTCAGGCCCATCGCTGCATGCAGCCATCCCTTTTCCTCCTCCTTCGCCATGTCTCCGACGTTTGGTCCCATGGTCTCTCATCATCAGGGCATCCATTGGCGACATCATCTCCACCCTCAACCTCATTCGTGAGCACTTCCTCAAGGATCCCACCATCTCCCTCGACAACCTCCTCCTCTCTTCTCTCCCTCCACCCCCTACAACATCATCGTCGCTGCTACCTTATTGCCACCCCACCCCACCCCTTTTTTCCTCCTCCTCTTCTGCCCATCTCTCTATTAACTGGGCCTACCAATTACCTCCCTACTGCCATCACTCATTTCTTCATTGCTCACTTCTCCACCCTATTTTCTTTTCCGTCGCTCGAGCTGACTGTCCCCTTCCTCTTCCTCCTTCGTTGCTCGGGCCTGCCACCTGCCTTCTCTGCCCAGCCTCCCCGCTACCACACACCAACCTTTGGTGGGAAGAGGGGTGGTGCTCAATCGGGTAAGAGGTGGGGGAGAGGGGTGCAACTTTCAAAATATTCTACCATTTTTTTTCTGAATTACATTTGAAGTTTGAGTTATTTACCGCACCAACCATGCAAATGACCCGTTAAAACTGATTGCTAATAAATAGATCAATACCATCTATTGTGAATTTGTACCTTGGCCTCAGCTACAACATCCTCAACGCCAGTCGAGCTATCAGGGATGGACGCCTATTAGATTACGGGTATATGACAGATATGAAGGTCATCGAACGCAACTCATTGAGTTAGCAGCGATTTCTGATTCCTTGGCCCATTACCCTGCTCACCTTGGCCTTGGACGATCTATCATAGCTCGTCCATGGCCGAGCTATGTTTTCTTTCAACACAGTCTGCCTCTCCTAAATTGAAAAAGTTCAGATAGAGAAGAATTATTCCGTGACAAAATCTTCCACAAAAGGAAATAACTTCTCTGAATCATTCTGCACGCCAAATTCGGAAAGCTATCCAAACTCTGAAACGAATACAACTCTAACTCCTCTCCTATAAATGAAGGGGCTCTGGGATCCTCAAAGTAAGTTCTCCACCCTTCGTTCTCTTGCTCTTATTATTCTCCATCCCTTGATTTGAGCATCGGAGGGTCTTAACTAGAGAATATTTCGATGAGGACTCTTTATAGGTATTCGGATGGAGCCCTAGCGGCGGCCTCATTTTGGTCATCTCCACCTCGACGTCCGACCTCAAATGAAGAGATTAGGAGCAACACCATCTATCTTCAAATAGATGGCTAGAAAAAAAATCAATAATAAAATGATCAAAATAGACTTTGAAGTATCGTAGTAAAACTCTACATAGTTTCACATGCTATCGCAAGTATTACTTCTTGAGGGGATAAATTAAGATTTCGGCATGTTTGTTATCCGAAAGCAACATCAAGGTGCAGCAAATATTCTTTAGAAAGTCCAGGAGGGCACATACTGCATGAGCAATTAAAAACCTAAAACGGAAGTGTGGATCCGTGTAGCTACCTCTATTAAATAATATAACTACACTTGGAAGATTACAAGGACTCAACTGCACCGGTCAAGTCTTTGATGCCTCAATGCTGCCTATAAAACTTTAAAAAGAGGATTGGACTCGAAGCATGTGTCTGTTCACCTAATGAAAATAGAAAAATAATTAATATAGAAATATAAAAAAATAATAAAATTTCATTTACAAATATGTAGTAGGGTGCAAACTAGAAAAGTGCAAGTTTTCATGCCAAAAGTGCAGGTAAAAATCACACCGTGGTCCCCTTGATGACATCCAATCTTATAACAAGTCAATCCAAATAGCTATTTCCTTTGTTACGATCTTCCTCTCTTTTTTTTTTTAATGCTGAGAACTCTCATCTAAATTAGTAATCCCCCACTCTCCCAAACTAAAGGAATTATTGGATGCTAATTCTTGAAGAAAAGCCTGTAAAACTTCTAGCTAAAAATCTTACCTCCCTCTCTTTCTTCTCCTCTCTCTCTATATATATATATCCCTCTCCAAATTGGAGAGGCCAAAACCATCTAGATAGACAAGAGCACTGGGCACGGCCAACCCAAACCCACCGGACCTGAGGCTAAACTGGTCGTACTAGGTACAGCACGATTAGCACCAGACCTCAGTCCGACACAGCCCTAGACCCGGTTGATAGTGGGCCGTGCTTGGAACAGCCCATTGACCAGCGGGTCTTTTTTTTAAAAAAAAAACAAACGGGCCATGCTTATGAAGCTGTTACGGGCCGGGCCCAGCCCAAGCTCGGCATGGCCCAGCCCAGGCCCGTTTCAGCCTATAACGGTCAAAAATGGTCAAAATGGCTCTTTTTCAAACTTTTTTACCTTTTGACCCCTCCCAACAGCCATAAAACGACTATTTTGAGGGGTATTTTGTAAAAAAAAAAATGAATTTCTATAAATAGTCTCCTTCTCTCCCATTCTCACCATACTAAATCTACTCTTCTCCCTTCACTGCTACTACTATTTCTCTCTTCTAGCAATATTGCAAGTGTTCTAATAATTTAATTTTTAATTTATATTTAGCAAGTGTTCAAGTACTACATAAGAAGATGTCTTTGTTGAGAAGCACAAGATGAGGTCCTTGTCGAGGAGCACAAGAGAAAGCTCACAAATCTCTATGCTGTCTCTATTCAATTCCTCCATCTCTACTCAATTCCTTCACCTCCAGTTTGTTTTTATTTTTTGATTCATAAATTTAGAAATAGCATCTTATGATGAGAGACATTTTGGTGTTCCTCCTATTTTTAAGGAAGAAAAAACAAATCCATTGCTCCTACTCCTTCTGAAACTACTCAAGATCAAATCTCTTCTCGTAAGAAGACTAGTACAATTTAGAAGGATTTTGAAAGAGTTCTTGTTGACGGAGTCTGAAAAATAAAATATAAAAAATATATTAAATTTTATAGTTGTACCAGTAGTGGAAGAACTGGCCATTTAAGGAGACATCAAGAGAGTCATAGGATGAGTGACTCTCATCTCCAAAGTACCCTCAATATACAAGGGAGATCTCTGGTAGGTAATTTTGTATATAATCATGAAAATAAAAAAAAAAGCACTAGTTAAATGGATAGTTAGGGATGAATTGTCTTTTTATTTATGCGAGTCTTTTAATTTTGAAGAATATATTCAATTAACCCTACAGCTTGCTTACAAAAAAATTAGTAGGCATACTTTTAGAAGGATAGTTATGATAATTTTTTAGCAATGAAATAAAATTTAATTAAAATTCTCTCTATCTTAAATTTAAAAATTTTATTAACTTTTGATATTTGATCAGCATTAGTAGGTGGTAATTATTTTATTTCTATTACTGCTCATTATATTGATAATGACTGAAATTCAAATAAACGTATCCTTGCTTTTCGTGCTTTTGATTTTTCATATTCTAGACAACAAATTTTAAATATTATTTATCAAACGGTATATTCATTTGGGATTAATGATAAAATCATATATATTACTTTGGACAATGCATCTAATAATAATTCTTCTATTATATTATTAAAGGACTCGTTGCATCCCATTTTAAATGACCAGTTATTGCATATTTGATATGCATGTCATATCTTAAATCTTTCTGTTCAAGCTGGCATAGGTATGATCCAAGATGTAATTTTAAAATTTTAAAATATAGTTTCTTTTATTCATACTTCAAGAGCAAGACTTTAAAAATTTAAGCAACTATGTGTAGACCATGATAAATATTTTAAAAAATTTAAACTTGATGTAATGACTCATTGGAATTCAACATATACTATGACACATGATACATATCTATATAGATACTTATTAAGTGTATACATTAATGACCATAGATTAGGTTTTATATTGACTGAAACTGATTGGACTAAAGATAAAATTTTGAAAGATTTTTTAGTTCCTTTTTATAATGCTACTAACGTTCTTTCTGGTATTTATTATCCAACTTCATATTCATTTTTCTAACAAATATTTGATATTAGTAGAAAATTTATAGAATATAAATTTGATGATATTTTAATATTTATTATTAAATAAATAGAATATAAATGGAATGAATATTAGAATAAGGTATGTCCTATGCATAATTTAGCTGTTGTATTTGATCCATGAGTTAAATTGAGTGGTATGCTAATTTTACTTGATGCATATTATGAAAACATGATACTAGATCCTGAACTTGCTAAAGCTGAGATAACAAAATTTCTTTATGATATTTATGTATTATATGATGAAAAAATTCGTAGATCTAGATTACCAGCACATAGCTTAATTTCACTTCTTCTAGTAGTTCTTGTTCATCATCTATTTTTAGTTTTATTGCACATAAGAGACAGGCATATGCTTCAAATTCATCTATATCTTCTTCATCTGCTTTCAGTAGTGAACTAGAATTTTATTTACGAAATGATCTTCATTCTGTATATGATGAAAATTAAATAAATAATCTAGATATGTTAGCTTGATGGAAAAATATTAAAATTCAATATCTTATTTTGTCAGCCATTGCATGCGATATTTTAGCTGTGTCGATGTTCACAGTAGCATCGAAATCCGCTTTTAGTGCAAGTCGGCATATTCTTGACGAAAAGAGAAGTTGGATGACCAGTGAGACAATGGAGATGCTGCTCTGCTTCAAAGATTGGTTAAATACAGAGGCGAGGCTTCAAAATAAAAGTGAACATTCTACTACATCCTCTGATGAAGATACAAATGAGACCGACAATTAATAAAATTTTTATCAAGCTAGCACAGAAGAGCAGGGAGCAGAAAGAAAGTCTTGAAGAAGTTCAATGAGAGCAGAGACAAGCTGATATGATTTTATCTTTTTTTTATTAATTATATTAAGTTTTTTAATTATTGAGGTGAGTTATCTCTATAATTCTATTTCTTTTCTCTCCCTTCTCATTGTACTCTGGAGGTCAGGTCTAGCCCTCCTCTCTTTCTATATTATTTTGATATTATTAATAAACTGGTAGGGGTCCACGCTAAATCCTCCCACCTAATAAGATGGCTTTACGTTTAAATCCCTAGTCTCCAATCTTTTTTTAATTTATTCATGCATATTTTTTAAAAAATTTTAAAAAATTCTAAACAGACCGTGCCAAACGGGCCACGCCATAGCACGGCCCATTTCAGGGGAGTTGGGCTGGCACATGGGCCATGCCGTGCTTGGCCCACGGGTCGTGCCGGGCCTAAGCTGCAGGTCAGAAAATCCCAATCCAGCCCGACCCTCCTCTTATACGCCTTGCCGGGCACGGCACGGCATTATAGCCGATGGGTTGTGCCTAGCACGACTCGGCCCGTTGCCCATCTCTACATCTAGAAATGATAATAGGTCGAATAGATAATTATCCATACTCATTCTGCGATTAGGAAACATATATTTGCACCCATCCTGTATCTATCTCAGGATAGGGTAGAGTTAGATGGGGCCGCTTAGATGAGTCAAATCGGATAAAACTATGAGAATCAATTTTTTTGCACATAGAATAAATAAATAAATAATATAAAATTAAATTATAATACTTCATAAAAATCAAAGACTTAGAACCTAACAAATTGAATTTTCAACAATAATAAAAAAAATATTTTTAGAAAGTCAAATATCTATTAAATTGAAAAAATAATCAACTAAAAAATGAACAACTAAGTATCATACTATGTAACCTTTTATACGTCTAATCTTTTTCATAAGTGCATCGATTAAGACAAAGGATGGAGCAGAAATTTGTAACAAGTTACATATTCAGGTTAGATTTGGGATGAGTTTTACCACTATTCGTATTTACGAGTTTTGGAAGCAAGACTCATCATTGTCGTCGACTCTAAATAGGTCAGGCAAAAACATGTCCCATTAGAATCAAAATGGGCCGGGTATCTGATAAGCTGAAGCAAATTGCGATCCTAAAGCTACCCAGCCCTTATCCAACCACACTCCACCCAGGCTTTAATCTATATATTCCTAAGGACGGAGTATGCTGTCAGAACCAAAACTATTTATCTAATTGGGCAAAAAAAATGGAGTGTCACAAAAAAAAAAAAAAGCAAAAAAATTGAGAAATAATATCTTTTAGAATTAAATCTTCAACCTCTCATCAGATGGGAGAGGATTTATCGCTGAGAACCCTACCTTGAAAAGGGGTAGGGAAGAGAGCAGAAAGGGAGGGTGCATATATTATATATTAGTTTTGAGAAAAATTGAGATATACAATATATTTTTATTCTTGTCAGAGTCCTGCCCATGCCATGAGCATTATTATTTTACATATCATTTCAACTATAACATGGGATATATATATTGCGATCAAGGGCTCATGAGTCATGGCTCGATATGTGAAATATTGTCCATTTTGACCCATGAATTTTATGATTTTATCTTTCAAAAGGCATCTCATATAAGAAGGATGATCTCTTTTTATATAAGCCAGAGTTCTCTTTGACTGAAAAAAATTTGTGCATGGATGGAAGGTGTCCTCCTCTTTATTTTTATCACAAACTAATGTACGGATGGAAGAAGTCCCATAGTTACAGTAGTGATCCCCTTTTTAGTATGCCACTATTGAGATCGAGGATTTATGGTTCGATACATAAGATATTGTCTGTTCTGACCCATAGATCTTATGATTTTATCTTTCAAAAAATATCTCAAATGAAAAGAACAGTCTCTTTCAATATAAATCAAAATCATTCTTAACTCATAATAAATGTAAGGCTAATGATATTTTTTTTCTACATCATAATAGAATATATGCAATAGAAGACGTAAAGATGATGCATTCACACGACAGAGGTAACCATACGATGGTTCTTAAGAAACTCCGCAAATTAGATTGCTAACTCATCCAATCAAGATAAGACTCCTGTAAAGTTTATGCCCATCATCGTGGATGCGACCAAGGATAGTTTGAGTGGATAGATAAAGTAAACCCATGAGATTCATTGAATAGAGTTTTAAAAAGATAGAATATATATATATATATAGACATACTTTTTGAACTAAGATAGAAAAATGTCCGACAAAAATTAGATTTAAGAAGAGAGACATACTTGGCTCATTGATATTCAATCTGCAATAACTTTACTAACCACATTTATTTGTACCCCTTGAAAATTTTATCAAATTCTCTTTTTGCTCCAGCCGGCAAACCTAGTGAAACACAAGCTTCAAACAATAGAACATAATATTTTCTTTTAAAGAAAGAGAAGGAAACCTAATTTCTTATCATTTTAAATGTTTAAAATTTTGATGATGCATCGTCTAAGATATGAACCCAAGACTTCTAACGCCGGCCGGTAAATAGAGAGATGTGACCATTGGGATAAGTCCAAGTTTAGCAATAATATATAATTAATTCATTAAATTAGCTTAAAACTTTGACTAAGATATAGCAACACTAGGCATGCCCTTAAACTCGAGACGTGGAGACTCATCGAAGAATTGGTTTACCCAGTGGACATTATAACAAGTCCAAATTTATCCTTTCAGCATGCAACATTGGCTCATAAATTCTGATCTTTTTAAATGATGCCTGTAAATTCTGATCTTTTTTTCTCGATAAAACGGGATAACTCTGCTACCTCCTGTTCATATTAAAGGAAAAAAACATTTTGGCTTATAAATGCCCTCTACACTAATTATCCTTCGCACCCTTATCCTATTTTTCAAATCAGTGACCCGTCATCCGGACGACATGCACCATCCATTGCTCTTAATCCTAGGCCATCATTGGTGCTCTCAAAGTTTTGGTGACGGTGCGGTGCAACACCGACCACCAAACATATCAAAAGATGACCAAGTACCCACGAGTTTGAGGCGTCATCGCCCACTGCAGCGCGCCATAATATGTTTAATATATATACCATGTCTTGGACGGCGCCGGATTCTCCCAAAAAAAAATCTTTTGGTGCACTTCACTTGGACGGGATTAGACTGAGAGCAGTGTTTTGTGACACATGTCCACGCGGTCTACGGTGTGTAGAATAATCCGGCTTGTGTTCGACGGAACAACGCGAATCTTTTCTTGCAGTGGGGCACCCTTATCATCTTGGCTTTTTCTTTTTAAAAAAATTAAAGTCCATGTACCCATGCCTCTTTCTTTGATGTAAAACGACCATGTTGTTATTATGGGCAACAACCTAGTACTATCAATCACTAATGGGCACTGTTCTCCAAATCTAGGTGGCCTTTTTCCTGGAGAACCACAGGGCCCAACTGGCTTACATTACATTGATATGATTGTTTTGAAACGAAGCATTAGCCTATAAGATTTGGTAGCTTCATAGACTAATGGATTCGAGAATCCGAAATTTTATATACAAAAGTATGTGCAGGTTCTCACCCGCCCCTTGTTTCATGAGAATCCATCTGGTTCTTTGATAATAATGAAAGGATGGGTCCGAAATCATCCCATGGTTTGGTATTTCTTGTGTTATTATTATTATTACTTTGTTTGTGCCGGTGTACATGTAAAGTGCCTTGTATAAAGAGGGGGATGCATGTGGCAAGCATATCCATGCACATGGAAATGAGCTTGGTATAGTGCGTATCCTTTAATTTTTGATTCATTAGGGCACATGCGCTTGTCTTATCTTATAGTCTTAACATGTGATTATGCGCACATAATCATGCTTGATGTGGCGGGGCATGATAAAATTATAGATTGTTTGCTTGACTCTTAAGTCGCCTAGTTAATTGTTTTACGGTACAGTTAAGTGGATAGCCCAGGAAGCATGTAATAGGGATGATTATGAATCCATAATTTTTATATTAACAGGATCTTTGGATGGATATACTAATCAAGCCTGTAAGGTCTGTACAGACTTTAAGCAATCTATTGTGTTTTGCTAATTGTTAATTTAACCAATTGAGTTGAAAGATGGCTTTCTTTTCCACTTAGCTAGTGCCCAGACATGATGCACATAAAGGAAGGCATGGATGGTTGTAATTGCTACCTAACTTCTATATTGTAATTTTTTATTTTTATAATAGGTCATTTATACAATTTAATAATTAAACTTCTATTTTGGATGATATTTTTCTCTTCTTTCAAAAAGAGAGCAAAATTTAAACCAAGATCACGTATATGTATTAAAGATGGGAGCTTATGGTATTAATCAAGATATGCTTAGTAAAAGTTCTTATACCTTGACAAATTTACTGCTATCATGGTCCTTTTTTTAGACTTAATTTTTTTTTTGGTAAAAAAAACTGAAGTTGGAGAGGCACAATTTGGCGCATCTATTTTTTTTGGGCATGACCATGAGGCCCCAACCTCTACTGAAAAATGTTCGATTCAAGACCGAGCTTGAGTGAATAGACGGTCTCCTCTCTACCATATAGGCAAATCCAACACATGAGTCTATTTCTCTAGACTTAGTTGAAGCTTAATAATTCATATGATTGATTGTGATGTTTCAAATATTATTCTATTGGTGAAAAATTAGATTTTGATGTATTGATGTCAACGTATTTCCTCAAAGGCTTATGTCTCAGCCTCTCAGGCTGAAATTGCTGTAAGTTTAGATCTCTAACTCTTAATTCTCTTGTTCATCGGAATAAATTAAAAAAAAAAAAAATTATGTACGAGGGATCATTAGTTTTATAAAAAAAACTATAATACTATATATTTTGTTAGTGTTTTTATTGGTCTAATTTTAAAGGTTTGTAACATCGCTGTGTAAGTTGAGTGGATTGTACCTTTCACAGTCTGCTTTACCCAACTGATACAGAGCTTGACATGAGAGACAGAGAGAGATGTAAGGTTTGTTTAAAAGAAAACTAATTAATTAGCTAGTGATGACATAAAGAAAACTAATTAATCAGCATAGATTATCCCATAGCCTACAAATATGTGTATTTTTGACAGGGGCATTGAAGATTTTTTTTTTTTTTTTTTGAGTGAAGGGGAGGCGAAAAAACTACCACCCATAATTTATTAAAGAATGTTAGAAGGTGAACAGTGGAGGAGAAGTTAGTTTAAAGACCAAGAGAATGACAAAATAAAACAGAACTCTCCCATAGAAAGACATGAAACCAACAAGAGAGCAAGCTGTTCGATGGTCGCCAAAGGATGGGCAGCACAAATAATTAAGGACTATAAGTCAGAGAGAGCTCCGTGGATGAGCTCGACCTTCTCACAAGCCTCGCCGAACTTGGCCTGAGTATTTTGTTGACAGTAGATAGACCCATCATTGAAGTCCTACAAGCAACGAAGAGCAATCCCAGACTTCCTTCCAAATAGAGCAGAAGAGTGGGCATTCAACAAACAGTGGCATTGAAGATTGCTTTGCATCCACTTGCTAGTTCCACTGCACCTTTAGCCATGTTATGTTTCTGCAGGGAAAACAATAAAACTTGTTGCAGTCAATTCCCTCATCGTCTGGTCATCGGGAACGAGAACCTGCAAAGAAAGGTCCACACTGACTGGAGATACCTCCGGTGGGGACCCTCCAACGGTCAAGTCAGAGAGGAGACTAGGCAACAGTAGAGAGGAATCAGGGGACTCAGCGGTGGAGAGAGCGAGAGAGAGAAAGGAATCCCCCCTCAAGCTGCTGCCTTACCTCGTTTTATAGTAAGGGGTGGTATGGTCCCGCCGTTGATGATGTAGACAACTGAAGAGTTGTCAAATCGCTGGGGTTGTCATGTCGTTGACAAGCTGATAGGTCTTAAGAATTAATTCTCGTCCTTGGTGGGACAGTGCCCCAGGTCTCTGGCAGGACAACGCTCCTCGACGGTTGCACGGCATGTCCTTGACAGGACTGCAGCCCACGCCGCTCGTTCGGCATTTAGAAGGACCTGTAGAGGTCGGACGTCGATTGCCCAAACCGACAGGAAGTCGGCAATGCAAGATCGGCTTTCAGATGATCTGAGGCAGTGTCGGCCTGTTAGGCCGACACACCCCGATCGGACATGGTCGGTAGTTACCGTTAGTATTGTCCGTCGTCAGTCGGGCGAAGTCAATCGGTCCACCCTTGAGGATGGGTTGGCGTCGGGACCCGTCGGTGAGTCAACACCGATGAGATGGCATCAGGATCGGTTGGTATATCCCAACAAAACTTTACTTGCAATTCTATCTGAAATCAAAACCGAAGCTTTGATGGTTTGGACCGTTGCTTCGGCAGTGTACTACTATATTAAAAATTTTAAATGGCGCTGCCAAATAACTCCAACATACTGACTTGACGATGAAAAAAGAGATTGATATTACCTGCAGCAACCTACCGTCAAGCAATTTGAAGTAAGCTATTTCTTTTGGAGAAATGATGGAACTTCTTTGGTGATTGCAGCTCTCAACCAAGGTAAATGCTCATGTCCATCAGGCATGTCACAAACACATGCAGACCGATATCACCACCAATAACAACATTAAGAAGAAAACAACAGACTTAAATATTTTTTTCATTTTGCTGTCTTTTTTTTTTTTTATCAAGAAGAAGAATATTTTGCTATCTGATTTAGCAAACAAAATTCATTCATATGTATCAATTGTATCATAAGTCAACACCCCCACAATGAGTGACACTGAGTGGTAATTTCTCCATGAAACATGTGCTTGTAATACAGATAGAACGCAATAATTTTTCAAAATATTGGAAGATTGAAATTAATAGTCGATAAGGTATATGCCTATTAAAAATTATTGTTTTCCTTCCTAAGAGCATAAAATCTAAAAATCTAACTCCTTCATAGAACTTAGCATCTTCATCTTCAATTGTGATCCTGATAATACAATCTTCTTAACAATTAGAAGCCCTATCTAGAACTTTTTGAGCATGTTTGGTTGCTGAATAAGTGGCGGATATCTCTCCAAATGGGTGGATATCTCGTCAAATGCCAAAAAGGGGCTAGATAAAAGCTTACACAATGTGGGGGACCTGGGGATTTATGGTAGCGTGGAATTGCATCCGGAATAAAGGAAACTCAATCCCTCCCGTTACTGTTTTGCACTTATCCATGCAATAAATGCACAAAAAAACTGGGAAGGCAATTCTGTCTTTGTGATAAAATCAAAAAAAAATCTCAAAATTCAATGCACTCACTTATTTCCAGCCAAACACCAAAAAGCTTATTCTGCGGAATAAGTTTATCTTTCTGATAGCACGAGATATTCCTGCTAAAATTTATTTTGCAACCAAGTACAATGTTGTGCTCTTTCTCAAAGCAAATTGCCACAAGTTAATTATTCTGTCAGATACTTTGAGAAGCACCCTCTTTATCTTCTTTCTCCTTTCCTAGAGAATTGAATTTAACAAAATGGTTATCTATATAATGTAGTGGAGAGACATGTTATCACTTTATGTAGATAGCAAGATGTAGACTGAAATCTATATTCTGAAATATCATCCATACCACAATTTGACGTCCACAATGAGTCAAAAGAACTTTACCTGATCCTAGCTTTATGAGGTTAATTTCATAATGTGAACTCGGATTCAGACAATATGAGATGCCTCCATTCCTCTATATGTCATGTCAGCGACTCAATTTACTTGCATCTTATTAATAAATTTCTTTACTTAATTATGATACCCAAGATTCAGTCCAAGAAAATATTCTTTCTTGATCAGATTATAGAAACCAGCAAACTATTCAAGAAGGTTGATCCAAGAAGCACCTTACCTTAACAGGTCTTTTTTTCCTCCTTACTGATTCAGGCCGGCCCACTCCTAACCGCTCCTAAGTATTTATACATACAGGCCTAGCCCAGTTTGTAAACTTATGATTTTTTTACTGATTGTATGAGCCCGATCTACAAATTCAATAAAATTTTCAGCCCAATTATCCAAACGGACCATAGTCTGCTACATCTAATGATCAAGGTTGAACCTCTGTAAAATATTCAACTATTATATGAGTTTGACTCGAAGCAAGGCCATGTTTATAATATTTTTTGAGCCAATCCAGTTGGGGTAAGGCTTATTCATTGAGGCCACAGTTATCTAAGGTGGATGATTGCTTCTTGTTTTTTTTCTAACTTTTCTTTTTTTTTCTTCTGTAGCCATTCAAAAGAAACATTTTTTTTTCTTGATCTGGGTTCAATCAACTAAAGAAGTGCAATGCATGAGAAGTTTCACATGGGGCTGATTTTTATAAGAGCTTCAGCCAATGCTGTAGAATGTGAATTATTTGAATATTTTGTTATCTGATAATAGTCAGCAAGTTCTTTTTTCTTCTTTCTTTTTATTGTTGGGGGAACTTATCATTATATTCTTAATTTATATTATGTTTTTAGTAGGGGCAACAAAGCAAGGTAAGAGATCCACAGGCCAGATTATATTCGAGTAAGCTGATATGTTGCAGATTTGACAACATCTTAGACGATATTGAAGTGTATGCCCCAGGATTTAAGAGTACTTTTGAGGGTAAGGGTCTAGACATGCTTCATTACCCACCACATGCATCACACTTACTGATTTGATAGAAGATGGCAGCTTAGATGCCATCGGTAGCTATTGATAGCAGATCCCGACCACCATGAGCACCGCAATGATGGTACATTCCTTGATGCCATAAAGAGTTAGAGGGTAATGACTGGGGCCCTCCCAAGGTCAGTAGCATCCAATGTCACACTAACTGGCGTTAGTTGTGTTCTAATAGTGCCACATTTGTTGTTGGAAGAATCCCGAGCCCTATTTGCTCTAAAACTTTTCTGAGTTGCTTTTTGCTCGATTTTTAACAAGTTTCTACCTGAATTTCCACTATTTTCCTGAGTCCCACCCACATAAGATGTGCAGCTCAAAGCCTATCCAATAGTACTATATAAATTCCCAACTCCCAAGCCTCTCAAGACCAAACTCAGTCCTAAATTACTGAGAAAAATCAAATGAACATCCCTAAAAGATCTCACTAAGGAGCTTTGAGCCTTGTGATGGTATACTTACCAAGGCTATCCTGTGTTAAGAGAGGCCATGAGTAAGCTTTTCAGCAATCGTGGAGGATGTGAAGGACTAGGTGGTATGTAGTGGGAGTGCTCGGCCAAATTTTGTACATCTTAGGAAAGTCTTTTAATCTCTTCTTTCTTCGCTGCAGTTTATTTTCCTGCATGTTCCTATAGTTTAGGCATATCGGAGAACTCGGTCCTTTGTTTTCAAGATTTTAATGCGGCAAGGTCTTCCAATGCCTCTCTTGCCCACCAAATGCCCGGATTAGTATCATAGCAAATATTTGTTTTTTAGTTACTAGTTTGGATTTAGTTTGTTAGACCAAATTAGTCTAATTTCTATTTTTTTTTTCTAGGCCTGTTCTTTTGTGAATAAAAAATTTATATAAAAATTTATATTTTTTTAGATAAATATTTTTCAGATAATATTTAGATACAAAAATAATTTATCCATATTCTTTTACTTATAGGAAAGTGATTTTGAAATCTGTTATCCATGTTCTTTTGCATTATTATTTTTCTAAATAAGTTGCTAGAATTTATCCACATTTTTCATGATATCTTTTATACTTTTTAGATTTGAAGAAAATGGATGGCTGAGTTATTAACTATTGAATGATAGAAACACCGAAAATGAAGATAGGACATTTTACGAATAAAATTAAATATCGATTTTATTGACTGATGAAAAAATGATTGAGCCACCTCCTATGTAGATAAGATTTTGCTTCCATTTTATAGATAAATACTATCTGTGGAGAGTAACTTATTCATTTTAAAAGATATTTATCTATGAAATGGAGAAAAATCTTATCCATCTGGGAGGTGACTAAATCATTTCTTCATTAATCAGTAAAGTAGATATTTAATTTTATTCCTAAAATGTTCATTCTCATTTTCAATATATTTATCATTCAATGCTCGATAACTCAATCATTAACTTCCTTCGAACCTAAAAGGTGTAAAAGATATTATGAAAAATATCAATAAATTTTAGCAACTTATCTAGAAAGGCAACAATACAGAAGAACATAGGCAATAGATGTTAAAGCCACCTTTTCATGCATAAAAAAATATGAATAAATAATTTATATATCTAAATATTGCTTGAAAAATATTTATCTACAAAAATATAGATTTTTAGATAAATTTTTTATCCATAAAAAAAAATCCAAAGAGGTTGGATTCATAACAAAATTATCTCCCATAGAGTGTTCAAGTATCTCGATGGTTAACACAAACGTCGAGTGATGATCACAGAAGTCATCTTGCAGCGGTGGGATTCTACGGATAGATTGGATATTATATTAAATGGCAATCCTTCATCCCAGAGCCAAGAGTGGTGGTACACACGAGTCTAGCAACGAGAGTAAATATTTGTTGTAATGGTAATATCACGTCAAACTTATAGCAATCCAATCAAAAATTAAAAATCGATAGGACAGTATAGGATATCATCATGAAAATCGATGAAATACACGATAATTGATAAAATGCAAGCATTCTCATTGTGTTGTGATAAGTTTGACGTGATATTACTATTGCAATAAATATTAAATTGGAGTGTAAGATAGAGCATGCTCAAACACCGAGGTTTTATTAATAAAAAAATTATCGGAGATAATATCAGAGGATTTAAGAAACATGCACCGTCGGTTAGACTCTCCTTATTGATTGATAACAATGGGTAGATAATTTAAAGTGATTGGAACAAGCATAAAATTCTGTAGCTGAAGTGGGTTACTAGCGTAGCATATATCCACTTTTTTTTTTTTTTCCGATGCTCTTGAAGATAGAATTATGGTACTCCAAATGAATCTGTAGTACATACACAAACGTACATGAGGCATGCCACTGAGAATGCCAAAAAGAATGTGGTAGTTCAAAGCTCTTGAACGAGGAAAGGATGAGACAAAAGTTTCAAACGAGTGAATGTAGGCGATCGAGCATAAATTAAGGATAATTGTTTTTATGCATAAATTGTTCACGTTATCCTCACACCGTTGCTTATACTTTGCCTCCTTATGCTTCGCAAGCGTATGCATAAAATTAAGGATGGCGGATGTAGATAATTGTTTGAGGTCATATGTATATATCTTAGAATCATCGATCTTTTTTTTCTCACGACATCGACTGTTGGGTCGTAATTTGTGCAGATTTTAAGGCATCTTAATCTTCTTAATCTTTTTTATGCCTCTTAAAATGGACATTATGCGATTTAATGATTGATGCTGCGAATCATTCTCAAAAGTACGACCCTGATCCTAAAGTTTATACGGATGCTAGTCTAGAAGATTTCTTCTTCTGCAGACCATGAAGAAAAGCGGACTGTTTCACGGTCTCGCAACACAGGCGTCACCGAACCTTTTTTTTTTTTTTTTTAATGAATAAAAAATGGTGTCACCGAACCTAAACCGATATATTGGACTGGCTTTATCCGCCAGCGGTTGACTGGTTTTCGGGCTCCTGCCCGTATCGCTCTTTCGGCCCGCTTCAATCTTCATTGGTTCAGACCGAACCGCCAATCCGGCGTCCCGGACGTGCTTGGAGGGGGGACCAACTGGACCGCCTCGCGGACAGGCCTGGATCACGTGAATGCACGGCGTAGATTTATTCCGGGAAGTTAGCGGACGGCTGTGAGTCCATCAGGAGTGCACGTCCCGAGCCGTATAAAGCCGGACGAGCCGGGAACGTAACGCCACCGATCATCTCAAGCCCTCCAAAGCCGATCCAACGGATCAAAGCTTCCTCTATTCAATGCGATCATTGGTTCGTCCACGAGCTGTTTTTTCTCCAAGCTCTCTCTTCTTTGCGCCACCACGTTCGCCTCTATCTCCCTGCTTGTCTCAAAGCCGCCTCCGATCGCTTTGGTTTCTAGATCCGCTCTCTCTCCCTCCCTCTCTCTCTCGCGGCGATCCGTGATCGAAAATGTTTAGATTTTTAGATTCTTTTGTTTCTTGATTTCATCCTTGTCTCAGCTCGAATCTTCGGTGCATTAAGGAGAACCCCGGTTTTCTTGATTTTTCTTCCGTTGTCAATCATAAAGGTTCTATCTATCCAAACCAAAGAAGGCGTTATTAGGTGCCATATCCGTTCCGTTAGATGGGGGACTTGATTAAAGGTGCGAGCTATGAGCCTCTGATCCTATATTTGTTTCAAGATTTTTAGGTTTTCGTTCGTCTTGTGGTTCTGTTTTAGAAAGGTAGGATCTTTATTCTGGATTTGGGCAAATTAGGGTTTTGAGGATGGCCACGGGGAGCTCTTTCAAGATGGAGCCAGTAACCCTAGCGAATGGGAATTTCGACGATTTTGAGAAGGATCTCGAGGCTTTGCTTCGGGAGCAGCAGCCGGGAAGAGCTGCCTTCGATCTAGAGCGGGATGAGCTCCATATGTTCCGGAGTGGCAGCGCTCCCCCGACTGTAGAGGGATCAAGAACCGCTTTTGGGAGCTTGTTTGGGCATGCCGGACTTGACGAGCCCGGCCGCTTTGATGGCCAGGATGGGGGAGATGTGTTGTCTGAGGAGGAGATGAGGTTGCATCCTGCCTATTTATCCTACTATTTTTCCAACGAGAATTTGAATCCCAGGCTTCCTCCTCCCATGGTATCGAAGGAGGACTGGCGTGCGGCACAGAGGTTCCGTGCTGGTTCTTTTGGAGGGATTGGAGATCGGAGGAGGAAAGAATCGGGGGATGGTGATGGGAGCGGCACCTCTCTCTTCTCGTTGCAGCCAGGACTCCCAATGCTTGACAGGGAACAAGAGATGGTCGAGTCAAGTGGAGGGGTCCAGCGGGATCTGTCCCAGCAGCAGTCAGCGGAGTGGCTCGAGCGGGGCACTGACGGGCTTATTGGGTTGCCCGAAGTCGGTTTAGGCAGAAGGCGAAAGAGCTTTGCAGATGTCTTGCAGGTTCTTTTTTCTTCCCCTCTTCTTCATTTACCAGAAGCATTATATCGCATTTTGTTATATATGTGCTTTGCCAGTTATATATAGCTGCATCTGAACTTAATGATAGGTCATCATATAGTTGGGGAAAATAATTTCACTGCCGGCTTGATTGTTGACTGGTTGCATGATCTGTATTGCAAGTGTTCTAATTAGATAAGGATAATCAGAATCGACATTAGCATGTACTGAAAATTTTTTGAGATGAATGATTCTCATTAATTAATGTACTAAACTACTCAATATTAGTTAAAACTAGCTGCTGCGGTATGTAGAATAAGAATTTCTTTATTCTGGGTTCTTATTATTAAGGATAGTATTTTTCCTCCTACCATTAACTTTTCACAAAAGAAAAATAGAATTAAGATTTTCTGTTGTGAATATTACAATTGCCATAGAGATTTAAACTCTTTTATTTGTCATATGCGGAGCCTAAAACTCAATTGGTTTGGTAAATGTTACCTTATTGATATTAGATACACACTGAAGAGTATTAACACTTAGGGGTTCTATTTTTTCTCTTAATAGGAGTTTTGGGTATGGGTTTGTTTGGTTCCAATGAACCAAGATTAGATTTTGAAAGATTGGCTAATCAATTATATCTTGTGGTATTGAAATTAATACTATATTTTGGTTTCTTTGATTGAAACTATGTTGAATGAGATTCAGGCATATTTTAGAATGGATTTTTGATATGTAAAGAGACCCTGGCATGTGGATGAGGCCATAGGGAGCATATGTTTTATGTTGCTCATGTAAAGTTGCATGGCAGCCTTCTCTTTTGTCTCTTTTGCTTCTTGCTTCAGATCTGTTCTGGTATACTGTCTCGGATAATTATCTGTCTCAGCAACAGGCATTGGTAACACCATTTTAGAAATTCTTTTCATCTCGTCTACGGTGTCTAATTCTCTTAGTCATGATTGCATCTATCTCTTTAGTCGTTTGTACGATAGATTCAAGATAATGAGAAAAGTCCTCTAGGGTATCCCTTGGTTGCCATTTTCTTGGGCCTGCTTTTTTTCTATATACTCTATTTATGTTCTATTGATTTTATTCCCTTATTCTCCCCAAAGCTTTCGTTTGTAATTCCATTCTTGTGTTGAACCCTATTTCTGTTATAACAGTTAACAGATTGTCTCGTAAATCTTTTTAACCTTTTTTATTTAAAGTTTCTTTTTAAGTTACAAAATGCTTTTTGTCCTTTGACCAGCGAAAAATGGAATTCCAAAGCCAGGGTCCAAAATTCACTTTGTTTTATGAGAAGTTTATGAGGTATTGGCCGTGGGTTCTATTTCCATGGTGGTTGTGTCTGTGCAAGATTTCTTCTTTCTCTGCTTATATTTCCTATGAAGCATCTTAGTCAATTGTTATTTTCCCCAAGATGGTACAGATTTCTTGTCAATGGGAACTCATCCTTTCCCAAATAAATTGGTTCTCTCATGGGAAGTAGCACATCAATCTTCTGATACTCCTCTCTGTAGAGTTCCGCCTGAGACAGACCCTAAAGTAGGTGTATTTTCTCTCTTCCATTATAAATTTTCTTAATTTATAAGTGCTATTGGTCTGCAACTGGCTGAAGATGTATCTTAATTCTATAGGAATGAAGTGTTTCTGGTTCCCCTCAAGAAGTCTATATACTCTAGGGACAACATCAAAGACATCATGCCCAACAAGGGCAAATCAAAATCTTCTTTATCTTATTTTTTATTATTTTCTTCTATCTGATTGACAAATAATTACTCCAAAAAAAGGCTAAAACAGTATAGTATCTGACAATATCATCAGAATTGTTGGCTTGGACACGTGACATGGATGTCAAGTGTCCAGAAGAATCCAACACAGGAATCTTTTAAAAACTGGATTCAGTGAGTTGCGTGTCTTGTATATGTATGTGTATCTATATTAATGTGTTAGATGTATGGATAAAATGAATAATGAGCTTACTTATGTTGCTTAAGTTCATAAAATTTAACAAAATGGTTGCTAATTGTTATTTTAGATTTAATTAGTTTCATGTAGAACTGCCAAAAGTAGAAATATAATGATGATGACATCATGATTTGATAGTATTTAGTGTTGTGAAGTGTCCCAAGTGTCCGACATGTAAAAACAAAATCTAGTATGTCCAGGTAACACGATTCATCAGCAAAGAGTATCTTCCATGAGACTTCTTGAATACCAAATTCTACTTCATTCATGATAAATTTTGAGAGGAAGAGCTTAGAGATAGCTACTACTGCAGGCTCCTTGCAATTTATTATTCAATTCTGTTGTCGCAAATACTTCTAATATGTGTGTCTGGTCTTTGCCCTCAAAATTATATTACACTCTGGGCTGTACATCTTTGCCTGGTCTCTGCACTAGTTACTTCTCTTCATAGCCTATAATGTGCTTACTTCAAGACAATAGAAGCCATATATGTATTATTCACACCATATGTATTTATTGGTTGTCTAATTAGAAAACCGACTTCAAGATGTATCTTGCTAGTATGAAGCCAAGTTGGTGTTGGGTATTGTGGTCACATACTGATTTTTGTCTGATGACTCTGATCACCACTTCCAATAACCATTTCAGTTACTAAGTTGCATAATAATTTGTGCAATTTTGTGCAAAGGTATACCACAATACTCGTTGCCAAAGATGTAATTTTTTCTTTATAATTAAAAAAGCTAGTTAACCAAATTATAACTTTTTTTTCCTGATATATGGTTTTGTGTATATAATGGCTACTTTGCCTCAGGGTTGAGGAAATAAGACCTTATAGTACAAATACTTTCATAAAAGTGTGCACAAATACGTAAGGCTCAGGCTTGCACTATAGCTCTGTTGGCAAGTCATTATTACTGGAATTTGTGGCTGTTCTGCAACAATCTCTTCCCCCTTCTTCTCTTCCCTCCTCTCTTTTCTCTTTTGTCCATGTTTTTTTTCCTTTGTCCATCAAAAGCCGAATCCTGTGAAATGAAAGCTGTCTCAGTTCTCTTGTTCCATTAAGAATATCTCTGATCCATTCCCTCTCTTTCTGCATTTCAATCTGAAGACAGTATTTTGTTCCTAACATGCTAAAAATGTAAGCTTTTGTTTATGCTTGTCTTTGACTCAAGCATCACTGTACCGTGTATATTGATAAAGAAATGTCCATATGACCAATTTGGTTCCATAACCCTGCAGATTAACTTATTGCTTTTTATTTTTGTTTTATTTAGTTTTATTTCTTGCATGTTACCTGGTTCAGAGTGTGATTTTCCATGGTTTTGTTCCTGTTGGCTTGGTAACACTTGTAGTTCTCTACTGAACTTTGTCATTGATGGTATGATTTTCTATATCATTGATCGTATGAAAATTGTTTTAATGCAGGAGGAACATGGCCGCCCTGCTTATGTGTCTTCACATATTTCATGCCCAGTTAGTCGTAATGTTCTTGACAATGTTGATCCAGTGGTAGTTTCTGATTCACAACTAACACAGCTTCATAATGGATTGGACACAATTGATGGCTGGCAATCTGGAGCAACTTCCTCTGGTCTTGTTAGGGTCCAAAGCCTTGGTTCATCACTTTCTCATTCCTTTGCATCCACTGTTGGTTCTGCTGTGCCTAGAAGTACAACACCTGATCCTCAATTAATGCGGAGGGCCCCAAGCCCCATCCTTCCTCCTGTGGGAGTGAGGATTAGTAATAGTGATAAAAAGATGGTAGTTGGATCAAATGGCTTAGGTGGTGTCTCCTCTTATTTGTCTGATTCTGGTGATTGGGCAGCTGCTATGTCTAGTTTGAGCCTATCCAGGAATAAATTAACTGATGGAGAAAGTCATGTACAGGGACGGCTGCATAAAGAATTTTCTGATCAATCTCAATTGCTATTCAATATGCGCAATGATCACAGGCAATATCTGAAGCAGAAAGTCGCAAATAAGTCTGAGGCAGATTCACTAAAACCTCTGTCTCATCCTTCTTTGCCATACAATGATCTTTCCAAGAAAAATAGTAGTTTAACTGATCTGAATTCACCTAAATTAACTTCAGATAGGCAAATCAACTTGCCAGAGCAATCACCATATCCAAATATTTATAAGAAAGTAGCTTCAGTGGGTTCAACCAGTTCAACAGGATCTAATCATCCATTTCAGAACTCTGATATTCTAAATGTTGACTTCATTGGATCCAATTCAAAGAGTTATTCTGACGAGTATGGACCACCAACAATATTGAATGGTCATCCTAAAGCAGGTAGCCTCTCTTCTTTCCTCCAACTCAATAAAAATTTAGCTTGTGCTGCTTCTTCGACCCTAATACCTGGGCATGTGCTATACTTTTGCAGGTGCAGCAGTAGCAGGAGCTGCAGAAGGACCATATTTGAATATAAAAGGAAACCATGGGGGATCTGGTTTCCCGTTACCAACTATGGAGCCGCTATATACACAGTATTTGCAAAGCACTTCTGATACTGCCATGCATTCTGCTGCAAGATTGGAGCCTTCTTTAGGCGGGAATTATCCTAGTACTTCACATACGGATTTGCCGGACTATCAAAAGGCATATTTTGGAGCATTGCTTGCAGAACAGAAATTGCAGTATGGCATGCCCTTCCTAGGAAAATATGGTGGCTTAAATAATGACTTCTATGGTGGTCATGCTATTAATCTTGGCATGCCATATCTGGCAAGCCCCCTATCTAGCTCTTTTCTTTCTCCTTTGGGTTCTGGGAATCCTGTGAGGAAAATTGAGCGGCTGTCACGTGCCCCTTCCTTAATGAGAAGTGCTGCTGCAGGATCCATGGGATCACGAAATCCAGACAATGGCGTTGTGGAAGAGAATTATGCATCATCATTGTTGGAAGAATTCAAAAACAACAAAACTAGGTCTTTTGAACTTTCAGATATTGTAGGTCATGTAGTTGAATTCAGGTACCTTTTTGTTGTTCCCATATATATTTTCTTATTTTACGTGCCAGTGAAGGTGATTATGAGGGCATAGCTGATTACTATCTTTCTCCTTATGCAGTGCGGATCAGTATGGAAGTCGTTTTATTCAACAGAAACTTGAAACTGCCTCAGCTGAAGAGAAGAATAAAATCTTTCCTGAGATACTTCCTCAAGCTCGTGTTTTGATGACCGACGTTTTTGGAAATTATGTTATACAGAAAGTATGTTTTCTTCATGTTTCCAAGTTAACTCCATAAATTATATTTTTAAATATTCTGAACTTTTGTATCATTGTTGTATTGGCAGTTCTTTGAGCATGGTACTGAAATCCAGAGAAAGCAGCTAGCAAGTCAACTTAAGGGTCATGTTTTGCCTCTCAGTCTTCAAATGTATGGCTGTAGAGTAATTCAGAAGGTTGGGTCGTTATCCTTGTTCTGCTATGAAATTCATTGCTTTCTTAAATGTTAAAAAGGATATTCCAACAGATGTATTTCTTTGTGATCTTCCAATCTGTTTGATGTTCCATGTGGCTTAGATAGTATCTGTGTCATCTGTTGCACTTCACATGATAACTGCAATTTGTTTGTATAATTAGGTTTGATTGTCATAGCTAAAGCTATCTTATGATTCTTATCGCTTGTTGCTGAGCACGCCCTTCAATAGCGTCCACTTTCAGTTATTTATCAACTTTTTGTCTTAATATAATTATTATTTCTATTCTTGTATAAATATTTTAATAATAAAATTGTAAGTAATAGTGTGTATGGTGCCAGGGATGGTGTTTCAGTTAGTTAAATCTTGAGATGTTTGCTTGTCATGGATTTCACCATTATAACTCTATCCCTTCATAGAACTAAGATGTTGCCATCTGAGAACTTATTAATTTTCCAAACCCACTAGTAATAGGACAACAGAATTCAAATGAAGGCCGGAATCACAGTTTAGGAATTGACCACAACTACGTGAAGTGCCAGACAGACTGAATAAAGTCCTGCACCAGTACCTTTCTACTTAAACAGCATTTAGATTGATATTTTCCATGTAACAGTTTTGAAGATTCACTTATCCTTTGTCTTGGAGGTTCCTTCACAGGAAGAGGCCACGTATTCAATACCTTCTAACAAGCCTTCTTTGTTGCTATTTTTCTTACATAATCATGAATATTGCTTCTCATATTTTCTATTGGTACAATCCAAGTTTTTGACACAAACTATTGAGTGGTGTTGCATGTAAAGCAACCAAGTATAATTGATTAGAAGTGATAATATGAAAAGTAATACCATAATGATAACAATACTTGCCCATAAGATTTTCCTTATTAGTATTTTGGCTCTGATAACAGCTAGGGTCCTGATCAAGCAAGATGAAGTCCAATGTACCTCTACAGACAACATCTCAAGTACCTGGAACCACGTTCAGTGCTGCAAAAGGATGGTCTCCTAACATCTTTGGTTCCTGCCTATTTTCAGCTATGTTACATTAGAAGCATTGGCAGTCTATGGAAATAAAATAATTGTGCTTTGAAAAGAAAAATACAAAAAATAAAAAAAGGGATATGTAAAAAAGAGGTAGTGTAATGGTTTATATTGATCTCTGACATCTTCAGTTAGTTAATTGTTGACTAAGAGCTTATGGAAACAGTGACTTATGGTTATGTCTATGGCACCTATTTCTATGCCCTTATAGCTTCATTTGGCATTGCTTTTAGAGGGCCAAAAAGTGCTTCTTGGAGGGTGAAAAGCCTTTTTGGGTGATTTTGAGGTGTTTGATAAAAATTCTAAAACAACTTTCTAGCTCCTTCAAAAGCTAAAAAAGGCATATTGGAGAAAAGCTTCAATTTGGAGTTTTTGGCCAAAAGTTCTACTTGAGATGCATCAGAAAGTTGCGCTTTGTCAGATGGGAGATTGAGTTCGAATCCCGGCAATGAGATTTTTTTAAAAAAACAATTTAAAGATAATTTATAAGTTAGCATACTTGATAATAGTTTCGATTGTACAATATAATATAATATAATATAACAATAACATTATTATAAAGTTATATTATACTATATGATATTATAATAATATTATATTATCATCATCATAATCATATTTTTATCATTATACTATAATGGTATTATAATATCATATTTTTATTATATACTAAAATAATAATTTCATTTTATTATTCTATAATGATATCATTTTATTATTCTATAATAATATCATTATGGAATAACATTATGAAATATTATTATATTTCTATAATAAATTTTAAAATTATTATCTATGATATTATTTACATCAAATGTTGAAATAAATAATTTATAAATTAAAGATTCTTTATAATAATAGTTTTTGATAATATAAATAGTTAGTTTAAAAAATTATGCAATATCCTTTATTATCATTTTCTGATGCTAAAAGCACTTTTTTAGTTTGGTTATCAAACCGATGCTAAAGTTCCACAAAACTTCAGAAATGTAGTTACCAAATAATAAACAACTTGTTATTAAAAAGCTCTACTAGTGAAAGCTCGACTAACCAAAGCTCTACTACCTACAGTAATGCCAAATGGAATCTATGAATTATAAGAATGGTTGACCAGCTGTCCATCTAATGCTTTTGCTTCTTGCTTGTCTTAACTTTTCAAAGGTGGTAGGCACCTAGGTATTGGTTTTTCAATGCACGCGTGCATGTGTTAATTTGCCCCTAGCATGGAGTGTTTTCTAAGAATTTATGTGCCCTGCTGCCCTAATAAAATTTATATTTTTCAACACTAAACTTTTTCTTAGACGACTAAGCTGTGAAACATGTCTGTTATATTGATGTTCATATTTTTTTTTTTTAAATATATGTTTTCAATGTTGGTAGTTGAATGTTCTACTTCTTGTCATAGCTCTGAATTATGTGATATTGTGTAAAAAAGGATTAAGGATTACTTTCTTGTGTCATGAAATACTATTTCATTTTCATTATCTACTATTTCCTGCTAAAACATGCTGTAAAATCAAAGGTGGATTCTGAGACATCTGGTATTACCTTGAGAAAGCTCAATTGTTTTCTTTTCTGCAGGCATTAGAAGTTGTTGATGTAGATCAGCAGACTCAAATGGTGTTAGAACTTGATGGATCAATCATGAAATGTGTTCGTGATCAGAATGGTAACCATGTAATCCAGAAATGTATTGAATGTGTTCCTCAAGAAAGGATCCAGTTTATTATATCGTCATTCTATGGACATGTTGTCACACTCTCGTGCCATCCATATGGTTGTCGGGTAATTCAGGTGAGAAAATTTCTTCTCTAGGCCATAAAAACCCTTCATTCATTTATTTTCCTCCAATGATTTTGCTCTTTAATGGATGTTTAAATCCTGGCAGAGGGTCTTGGAGTACTGTGATGATCCAAAAACACAAAGCATTATGATGGATGAGATCCTGCAATCTGTGTGTTCTTTAGCACAAGACCAATATGGGAATTATGTGATTCAAGTAGGGGTTTTCTCCCTTGTGGCTTGATATGTTTGTCTTACTGTTTCTCTGCATTCTGTTATGGGAACATTTCTTTTAATTAAAGGTTATATTGGCTTTGTTGTTTTTAGCTTCACGCCTTGCAGTGAGATTGTCATAGCAATATTAGTTCATCCCTTTTATTTATGAATTTTGTATAGATCACATGTTCTTTATGATGTTGCTTTGATGTGGAGATTACTTTATCTGAGATAGCTTGGTGAACTTGGTCATACCATTCCTCCTTGTAGGAGTTGACATATTGAATGCAATAGCCAAGTTCATCATGCTGCCTTGTCAAAATGCTGATAATTTTATTGCAGTTATACAATCAGGAGACATATGACTGGGAGTAAGGTTCGCCGTGCTGGTACTAGACCCCATGTCGGTTGTCCGGTGGTACAGTTCGGTACGTCAATATACCATTCTATATTGGGCTTGAACCGACATGGTAAAGAAATCGAGGGAGACTGAGAATCGAAGAGGGGAAGAGAGAGGGAGAGAGACGGTGGAGATGCTGGTGGTAGTCGTTGGAGGGGCGCGGAGGCCTCTAGAGGAGCAAAGAACTCCGAATCGAGAGAGGAAATGTGGGGGGAAGGGGGCAAGGGCAAGGAGGTCGATGGTGGCCACCCGAGGGTCGCGGAGGTCCGATTTCTCCTCCCCACCTTCTGTCGATCGAAATAAAGGCAGTCGCCCCTATTTCAATCATGATTATAAATTTTTTTGCTGACTTATACTGAAGTTGGCAATAGATTTGCCAGCTTCACTGTTTGTCGGTAAAATAAAAGAACCCAAGTGAAGTTGGCAATGCCGTTGCCAACTTCACCCGATATCCAGAAAAAAATCCTCCACTCTATCTTCCTCTCCTTCCCTCCCATCTCTCTCTCTCCCCCCCTTCTCTTCCTTCTCCCTTCCTCCTCCTTACTAACCCTCCCATGGGTGCAGTAGCCCTTTGGCGGCCTCCAAAGGGATTTCTTTTCCTCTCCCTTTCCTTCCCTTCCTCTTTTTCCTTCCCCCTCCTGTTGGTGTTCCAAATTTTACCCCCGAACCATATCAGTGGGCTGTCAGTACGGTTTAACACGCTCTGAACCAGGGTTTGCCATACCGGGCCGAACCGCCCGGTACGAAGCTTGCCGAACCGTCCCGGCGGGGAACCGAGACGGTTCCGGCATGCAAAACGGTACATGCCGTTGCCGGAAAGAAAAAGAGAGGAAGAGAGAGAAATAGAGAGGGAGGAAGGAAGAAAAAGAAGGAAGGGGATCCGCCAGAGGGGCCGCCGGAGGGCAGCCATGGCCGTCGGGCGGCAGAACGGCCTCCCGCGGCTCCTCGCGGGGAACAGGGGCGGATCGCCCCTGTTTCTCGGATTTTTTTTTTTAAAAAGCTTTTTCAAAATGAAGTCGGCAAGTGGTTTGCCGACTTCACTTAATTAAGTTGGCAAACCACTTGCCGACTTCATTTTGAAAAAGCTTTTTAAAAAAAAAAATTCGAGAAACAGGGGCGGATCGCCCCTGTTCCCTGCGCGGAGCCGCGGGAGGCCGTTCCGCCGCCCAACGGCCACGGTTGTTCGCCGGAGACCCTCCGACGGATTCCCCTCCCTCTTTTTCTTTCTCCTTCCCTCTCTCTCTCTCTCTATTTCTCTCTCTTTCTCTCTTTTTCTTTTCCGGTTTCTTTCGTCAGTTCGGAACGGAACGGAGGCGTGCCGTATCGTACCGCCGGCCGGCCGATCCGGCCATCGGTACCGGTACAGGAAACCCTGCTCTGAACCATCTGGTTTAGGATAGTTTGGTAAATGCTGACTAGGACCATAATAATAGTTATGCTAGTTATAAGTTGTACAATCCTTGCTGCTTTTGTTGAAGTATGATTAACTTTAATCCTTCATAGGGCTTAGTATATATTGATTTCACCCCATCAGTGATTAGATCATTGTCGTCCTAATGAAACTAGCATCATTCTAATGAAACTAGCTTCCTTTCTATGTTATCATTGCTGGCAGTTCAATTTTAGTAGTTTTCACATGTTCTCCCTCGTCATCTACTTAAATTATCCATCTTCAAGAGTTTACTAGATGTATCAGAAAGCAGGACTAATCCATGCTCCAGAGTGTCATGACTGCTTCTTTGAAGCAAAATCTTTTGGTTAAGAACCATATAATTAGAAGTCATGTTTGCAGAAGCTGAAGGGTGGCAGGGGAATTAGAAAAGAGATACGAGAAGTAAATGAGGAGTGTTATTTACCAGCATTTGCACATGAAGATGTATGTGTAACTAGCACAACCATGAGTAACAAGCCTTGTTGAACCATGTCAGCACTCACTCTATCTACATTAGCTATTCAATATATCATTTTTGTGAATAATATTAGGTTAATCTATATTATGTAAGTGCTAGATATACCATTTGAATTAATTACATGTGTTAATTGGGGATTATCAAGATGATGCTTAGTATTTACATTCTTTTACAAGTGATTCTAGCACATGATTTAATTTTAACAATATGCTCAATCACAAAAATAATATGCCAGCATTTGACTAGACCGAAGTTTTGGACTAATAGTGGAACTACTGAGGCCTATTTGGCTATTGCTATAGGATTGGGGCTGAAATCCCTGTAGGATTCATGAATTGGGCCATCCATTTAAACAAGGCCCTATATCAACCAAACTTTACCCAGCCTAAATCTTGAGGGAAGTAAAAAAAGACATCCATAAGTCTTTTTTCCCCTTCTCACAGCCCAAAGGCTAGACCTAGGCTGGGTTTGGATAGGCTCTTAGAAAATGCAAGTTAGATGGACCACCAGGCCCGATTCCAGCAGGATTTTTGGCCCAATTCTTATTTTGGTTTTATGACCACAACTATCTTAAATAAAAGATTAATTATATCGGTCTGCCCAGGCATGAATACAATCTACAATGGGAACTCTTCTTTTTCACAACCATTCACTGAGATTCAGGTTTTAGTTAAGATAAGGGCTGCTCAATGTGGGAAGGTTCATATTTTCCTTGGATGGTTAAATATTGCTCTCAAACCTGCAAAGACATCTGAATTCCTGTTCTTGCATTTCTGAAATAAGTTAGCAATTTGCTTCTTTTATTGCAATCTTAGGTTTATGGAACACTGTTAACTAAGATATATTTTGGATTGAGATGAGTTATAAGTTAAAGCCAGGTACAATTCAATACATCTTGACAGTTTCTCTTGTCCAGGACTCTATAATTGTACATCTAACTTAACAAGGCTGGTTCTTGTTCATTTTGAGCTGCAAAAATTATCCCTGTTGACGTAAATGGGGCCAAATCCATCTCTCTCTCTTTTTTTTTTTTAGTATAACTTATTTTCGTGAGCAGGTTTTATTCAGTAGATTGTTATTTTTGTTACAAGTATCTGCTGCAAGGATTTAGATCCAAAACATTCTTATTGTACCAATTGATCAGTTTGCTGGTTGGTACTTCTCTTTCTGTGCAACAATTTCTTTTGCCTCTTACCATCCTGAATCTGGCTGCCTTTCTTCATTCATTATTTTCCATGTTCATGGTGTATTCTTTTGGTTGCTTCTTAAACATGTCCTGGTGTAAACACTTTTGACTTAAAAAAAAGTACATATAAAATAGAATCAACTATGAAATGAGAACTTCAGAACCAATTATAACCTTTTGTTGCTACTGAGTTGGATGTTATTCGTGAATGTTTGTTATTGTTTATAGTCTGAGGTGCATGGTATTTTGGTCTCTCTCTCTCTCTCGCTCGCACACAGTTTTTTAAAATATTTGATTCACAAGATTTGATTGCTTACTCATGGTTCTTCCCATGATGGTAGTATCTTTTTCAGTTTGATTTTTTTCCTACAAGTGCTTGTAAATCTTTGTGTGGGATTATCAGCATGTTATGCTCAAGCTTTTCTTGTTTTCATGCTTGCCATGTCTGTATATCTGATTCCTGGCAATCTATGTATAACCATCAGGGTTATTGCATTTAGATAATGTTCATTTCTAGTGGTCAATTGACTTGCTTTTCCTGCTTCGTTTTATTAGCATGTTCTGCAGCATGGTAAACCTGAAGAACGTTCTGCTATAATTAGCCAGCTTACTGGGCAGATAGTAAAGATGAGCCAGCAGAAATTTGCTTCAAATGTGGTTGAAAAGTGCTTGGCATATGGTAGTCCCGAGGAACGACAACTCCTAATAAATGAGATGATTGGTCCAACTGATGAAAATGAACCGTTACAGGTAACTTCTACCCTTTTTTTTTTTTTCATTTGGAATGATATAGATTGTCAATTTTTAAAACAACACCTGGGTGCTTCTTTTTCATCCTTAAGAAATATATTATTTTATAGTTGTGCTTTAAGCTGAATATTTGAAGGTTGGTTGGTGTCAGAAGACTGGTTTAGAGTATTTTGCAGCGGCAGAACTTGTATCTTTGACTCATCCACCCCATAGAACCCTGTATCTTGGGACATCACATTTATGCATGGCCCTAGTACGAGTTTGCACAATTTTAAGTTTCCTAAATATGCCTCCTACAGCCTTGTGTTTGTTTTCAAATTAAGTCCATGGTACTTAACATACCATGTTATGGTAAGTTATGACTATTATTTGCAGAACAATTCTACAATGCTTAAACCTTTGCTTGTCTTGCCTAGTAATTAAGCAATGTAATCTACACCATTAGACCATACATTTTACTTTCTGGTTGGATGATATTGAAAACCTAAAGCACAACCCGTGTACACAATCTCGCTGGGCTCATGCTGATGCAACTAGGCGGCGAACATGCTAACCTTGACTTGCATAGAGTTAGCTGATGATTGCTCAATACCATTGGACCTTGCACTTGACTGAAAGATGGGAAAAAACCTAAAGCACGTCAACCCAGGATTCATAGCAGTGAAGTATGGGGTTAAAATTTCAAAGCTCCACGTGCAAATCATTTACTGAAATATTAGCACCCTTGTAACAATTTACATAGACAAGAAACCTTGAAAAATATAGGATGTTTAAGCTTTGGCTGCAACCTAACTAATTGTCGTTATAAAGATATCTCACTTTGCATAACATGTTTGTTGATGGCAAAGGGAGAAGTTACATTGAATTTTTATTCATGCCCCTGCAATAAAAGCTCCATTTAGTTGCATTCAATTGCATAATTGAAAGACTTGCTCCTGTGGCTAAAGAAGTTGTATATATGTCTATTGGTTGGTTGTGGCTTTAATCTCAAGTGTTTCAGCACCAATACAACAAGACCGTTAACATTTGTGTGGATCCCTGTTAGAATAAGCTGATTTACAGTTCCATAAAGCCTGTGGTTTACCACTTCAAAATATAGACAATGAAAACTTGTTGCAAACCTGTTTATTCTAATAATTTTAAACAATAAACCTGTTCTAATCAAAATGCTTATGTAAGCTTGTAAAATTGCTACTTTGTTATGATCAAGCAATTGGAGAACATGAAAATATTGAGTCTAATTCAGTTTCACTTGAAACTCTAGATGGTTATTTCATTCATAATACAATTGACTGCATATTCACCTTTTGTCCTAAAAACAGACTTAATCTGCTACAAACTGCATGTTAGTGGCTTAATTTAGTAGCAACATGCATGCTTTGGCTGAGAACAAGAAACTAGATCAGGCAAATGGGGTCATTAAATTATCTTTATGCCTGTTAGGGCATTCCTGCAGAGATGCTGGGGGGAGAGAGACCGGGGGATTTTTTTTTTTATTGGGGTTGAGGACCCGAGCATCGCTGGATTAAAAAAGACCTCAAGAGATCTTTTTATTTTTAATTCTATCCTGCAGGATCTGGGCTGCGGGTTTGGAAATCTCTCAGCCCACAGTTTCCTGCAGGGTCAGGTCGGGCTGTTCCCAAACAGTCCGTCAGTGAAATTTTGCCTCTATTCTAGCAACTGAGAGTTTGCTTGTTTATCACATATCTTTTGTTATGGTATGATAACAACAAAAACATCATAATTCTTTTTCATGTAAGCTGGCCTTCTCAGCAGCATACTAGTGTTTTTCATGCTAATTGTCACAATTTTCAACCTCCAACTGATAAATCTGAGTAACTGAAATGACTTGGCAGGTGATGATGAAAGATCAGTTTGGTAACTATGTTGTACAGAAGGTTCTTGAGACCTGTGATGATCAAAACCGTGAACTGATCCTTTCACGCATTAAGGTTCACTTGAACGCCTTGAAGAGATACACATATGGGAAACACATTGTCGCCCGTGTTGAGAAGCTTATTGCCACCGGAGGTAACTTGCTGCCTAAATATTTTGGACTGTTCTCTCAATTCTGCATGGTCTTTTGTAACTGATAATGCCAATTGCTACTGTTTTAACTGAAGCACATGCTTTGCTCTGCAGAGAGGCGCATTGGGATCTCTTCACGTTCTTCATGAGAAACTGCAGGAGTGAAAGCAATGAAATTTTTGTACAGATAATAAGGCTAGCTTTACCAGCTACTTAGTCTTTCTCGTCAGCATAAATGGGTAAGTTAATCATGTGTGGCCGTAGTGTAAATAAATGATAGGCTTGTTTAAATAAGAATTTTGTTTGTTCTCTGTATGTATATTGGCGCCTGTATCCAAGATATGGCCAAGGCAACAGCAATACCGGTAGAAAAGATATTTAGGTTAGGAAATGGAGAGCAGAGGCACTGTAGATGTTTGCCTTTGATTCATGAAGTTGTGTAAAGATAACAATGTCTAATGGAACTATCATGAGGTGCAGGGTGCTGTTTTATTGAGGTGATACCTGCATCTTGGAAGATATTTGTTTTCATGATTTGTGTTTTGTTCGTTGGTGATTCAGGAGGTTAATCCTTGCATGACCACCGATTGTTCACTGGTCCATTGCCGACTTTGTTTTCATGATTTGTATTTTGTTCTATTTCGTTGGTGATTCTGGAGGTTAATCTTTGCATGACCGTCCTTGGGTCACTGGTCCAGACCGGTCGGTTATGGAATGGTGCAGTGGTTTCATGCATGTTACAGTTCACAAAAATTCCACTGCTTACATGAGGTTCTGTCGGATATTCTTGTGAAAGATGAACGTCAATTTGCAAGTTTCTCATGGGTTATTTTGCAAAATAATTTTCTTCTCGATTTTTGCTTTGTTAAATTAGGTAAAAGCAAATCGTTTTTGTTGATTGTTTTTCTGGGTTGACCATCCCACCACCGAATACTCGGTCTCAAAATTGCACTTTTCACTATTCACTTATCAAACAATATGAGTAACAGAATTACACTTGCCCTTGAAGTCACTTTGTCCTAAAGTTAGTTCTCGAGAAAGGCACTTTAATTTTCACCCACTTTCTTGCAACAAACAAACTCTTAGCCATGAAACCATAGTCACGATTGGATGCGGTTGGCTTACCATCAAAGCTGGTTGATCATTATTCAGCCAGTGATAATATATTCTAAAAATTTGACTCAGCAAGCCTCTGTTTAGCCAACTGATTAACGTGGGTTTGACTTTCCACATCTTGGAACCATCCACCGGAGATTCTCTTATAAAACAGGACAGGCCCGTGACTGTCATTCTGTTTCTGTAAGAGCACATTGGTATCGTTTTTGCTTTGTATTATTGTTTACAGAAAACCAGAATGAACAGTGACGAAGACTACAAGAAGCTTTTGGTAGCAAAGATTAAATGCTTTCAGATAGGAGTGAAACATAAAAGAAAGTAATAGCGGAAGATCTGCCAAATGCTATCTTTAACATCAATCTCCATCTGACGACATTTCAACGGAAACATAGAAGCGACAATGCCAAATAGGCCAATGGGCCCAAAGCTTTTAGGATATGATCCCTAACTTGGTGAACTGAGTACTGCCCTAGTCACACCACTTCGCTACCTGAGGAATTTCCAGATTCAAATTTTTGGATGTTATATCTTAAAATGTGTGACCTGGATCTACCATGGATACCTCTCCATCCTTCTACAGAACCCAATGTTACCAATTTAAACAGCCTCCATGGCATCCCTCGGGCCTCTGATTAAAAAACCATGCAAAGGCAACATCAAATAGTTGCTTTCAATCTTAGTATCAGGGAAATTAAATGGACAAAACAATATTACCAGATCATTTAATGCACACTTTGCCGATGGAGCGAACAGCATGACTGGGTATTCCTACATCACCCCTTTGTCGGTAGAAAATTCTGAGAATATTCCTATCTTTCCAAGCAGTGCACAGCACTGATGGATACCCATCTTCACAACAGAACGTTACGTTCCCAGATTGAGCAAGATTAAGGTGTTGGGAACCCCTGAGAAATGCCATAGAAGATAATCAAAGGCAGACAAGCTAATGTCGACCAAATCCTCTCAAACCTGACGATGTCAACAAGCAAAACAGGAGATAGATTTAGTACCGCCTCACGCTTTCAGACCTCGCTACAAAAACTTCGTCCAGCAGTCCTTTGGTCCAATATACCACGTCTGAGGTGCTACTAAAGGACCGGGCCCCTGTACATAGGCTCAGACTCACCTATGGCTGGAATGCTTTGCGTCTGGCTTTGGAATCGCAAAGATCCACTGAATGAATCTTTTGTCATTTTCATGTCCAAACCTCTCTCTGAGAGGAGGGAGTAGGAATATGGCAGTTCAGCAAAATGCTCACTCATCTTCAAGAAGAGATCCAGATTATGTCGGTATTTCTCTGTCATTCCTGAGTCATCCGCTGTTTCCATTTTCTTGACTACTAGTTTCTTTTCATTATTCGGGCCCTCATCATTTTCAGACCAGTAACCATTCCCTAGGCCATCTCGCATGGCCAAGTCATCATACTCCTCATCAGTCTTGGCTGAGTTCTCATCGACAGAACCTTCCATCTGAGAAACAGACATCAGTCAGAGACAGGTAAGGTAATTTGGCTTAAGCAGATAGTAACACGAAAGAACTGGTACTCTTTGGAGGTCCAAATAAGCTTAGCACTGCCATCCATAGAGAAACAATGAAAAGGAATTACACAGGCAAGCAAAACATTGCACTAAACAGAGGGTGAAATTTCAATTTAACAAAAGATGCATATTTCAACTTGCAATCACATAGTTCATTGTCATTTAATATCAGAGCCCTGTATAGCTGAATATTTCATTATTTTCATATCCATCCTGTAATAATGCCGCCTTCTTCTTTTTCTCTGTAAAATTAGTGCAGTACATACAGCATAAAGTAATGGGATGGCATGCTAAAGAATAACGACTTGTATTACAGCAGAGTAGCTTCCTTGCTCATCATCCATGATTTAATGGACTTGCAACTGTTCAATGATCCCAAAGCCTATCTGGAATCAGATATGCAAATTCTGGACTGGTGTCCGTGGCTCAACAGAGCTACTGACAAACAACTTGGCAACTCATGGATATGGCTTACCACTTGAGACATGCTATCAGATCTCAACTTGCATTGCTGTAGACTGACAGTAGTATCTCAAACACCATGTATAGGATAAATACTGATGAATGGAACCAATTTATCTACCACAGCAAGTCTTCTAGCACAAATAACTAAACAATCCAAATATGCTTAACTACTAGAAAATTGAAATACACTAATTCTAACAAAATAGAAATCCTTTTTCAGTTCTTACCTCATCCTGGAACTCCTTATTGTCAGTTAGATCCTCATCACTGTCGCCACCAGGTGGATCATCAGCTTCTTCTTCACTACCAGGTACCGACAGTTCCTCCTTGAGCTGGAAGGAAAAGTATTAGCTAAAAGAGACAACAAACATAATTGTTTCATGTACCCAGAACTTATTCATATTAATATTGATAATGAGCATTAGGATACTTGCACCTTTCATGACAATATAAATTAGATAACAATTTAACATCTTAACAAAAATTAGTTTTATTGTCCAGATAACTAGAATTTATGACTGGAACACTTGGCATATTTGCACCTCTGATGACTATAAACTTTTACAGCTAGATGAATTAATTTGATGATATTTAACATCTTAATGAAAATTAGTTTCACTGTCAAGATAACTAGCACTTATTACCGGCACACATTTTAACATCTAAGTGCATCAGTTAACAGGAACCTAAAATACTGTGCAACATAATCTTTTGTTACCTGGAAACTTGATGACTCATGAGTTCTGACAGTGGGTAAAGGGTTTTCTTGGAGACTTTAGAAATCCAGAAAAAGGGAAGAAGGCAATGTTTTGTATGCAGAACTGCAACTACTCAAGAAACGTGAGTACATAACTTGGACAAGAACCTTGGTAACTGACATACAGAAATTTCCAACTTGTCTGGAGGGCATTAGTTCAATGTATATACCATGAGGCAAATAAAGCAGTCGAACTGGCTATCAACATGGAAAAATCCTTTGCAGTTAAATGCCTACTAGCACAATCCTGGTCTGCCCGGTACACCAAAGTAAGTTTGCTTTGATGCTTCTGTTGGACGTATTGAAACACAAATGTAGCGCCAAAGATAGTTGTTTTCTTCTAATCACATAAAATATGGGGAACTGCAAATATTAAGCAGAAAACTGTGAAAGCCTATCAAAACAGAATTGCTGGCTTTGCCTATTTAAATACATTATGAAAAAACATAAAGGAACAAAACCTGTGCAGATTGGATTGAAGAAACCATGTTTAACATCAGGATTAAAAACAGTTAAGATAAACTGGAACAAATTCCATAGTTTCAGGAAAAAAGAAACACCATTATAAATGATTGATCATTATTAAAAATTAGGTTAATCCTTCTTCGCTCAATTATACATCCAGGACTAAATTAATAGACAATTGAGTCAAGTTCCACTAGGCTTCAGTTAACGAGAACTGGAGAAAGTCAAACAACATATATGAAACTTACAGCTATCATGTTAACACTCCACCTAGAAAATTGGATTATATCTGTATTAAAATTTAGTAAGTTTCTATGTAAGTCTAACTGCAAGTTATGGACTTTTTCCCAGCCAAACACTATACTGAAAGTAACAAGAGTAAGACACACCTCTTTAGAAGGCCCACCTGACATCTTTGGAGAGCTGCAACAGGAAGAATAATATCTACTACCAGTGTTAGTGCCATCACCCCTTGAGTCATTGATGCTTCCTGTGTGACTTGTACCACCTATATCACTTGGCCATGCACTGATCCCAAAATTACCAAAATGAAGATTAACCCGCTCTGCCTTCTCAATCTGCATGGGACCATACATAGGGTTTCCCACACACTTCTCACTGCCCATTCCAGATGTGGCCTTTCCATGACCACCAACTGACTCAATAGGCCAAGCCTTGGCAACAGATCCATCGGCATTAATAAGCGCTATCAAATGCCTAAAGGACCCATTCCTCTGGATCAATTGAAACATTCCCTTCGAACTCAGAGAGTTAGCAGCACACTGGTTTCTATATTCTTCACGTATTACAGACGCCGTATTAGTGGTTGTATCATACAGCTGCTCTCCTGCCTCTCGCCTATGTAGGCAACTGAAAATGGTGGCATGGATAGCTGCCACACTCCGATCAACATTTGTGTTATTAATTTTTGGCACCAGATGCTTGTCAGCACGATTACAGAGATACTCCTGAATGGATCTGATATTGCGGATGTACTTAACATACTTATTTTTGGCTGGATCCAGGGTCATATATTTTGCACGTACTGCAAATCGTTCCATGTGTTTGTCCTCATTTGCAATGTAAATCATGAAAGGAATAATTGAAGGATGCTTCTTCATAAGTCCCATCTAAGATATGAAAATAAAATAAGCCATCCATTAGCAATTAAAATGAACGAGTTTATGCATGAAGACTTAACGGAGTTGAAAATAAGTCCAATCGGACAATTTCTAATAATTTAAAAAATGCCAGAGATATCATCCAATTAAGGTTTATATAAGAAAAATGGGGAAAAACAGACAACTGCACGAGTACCAACCACAAAATTAAAGCTTAGGTGGACACCCTCAACAACAACAGATTCTTTTCGCTCTTCCCATGCAGTAATCAACTGATCAAGGCTTTCTATAACCAACTCACTTTGTGCTTTGAATCCCTCAATGGCCATTTGCTTTTTGCCAATCAGTTTGGTTCCAGAAACTGGATCTGCAGACTGACCATCAGATTCATTTAAAGTACCATCAGATAATTCCTCAACCATCGGGTGAGAGACAACAGCATGCTTCTTTGCTTTCCGTTTAGCCTTTGCTTTGGCGACTGCCACTGGATCTAAGCATTCACCAGCATGATATGTTGAAGCCCAGAGAAGCGGATTTTGTTTTTCATCCATAAAGCTCCTCATCATGTGGCGTATCGAATCCGTAGAAACGACAGTTGTGACACCCAATCTGCTTCCCTGTTTGGAAGTACGCAAAGACTGCAATCAAGAATCTAAATAAAAGCAATGATGCTATATCATACAAGGAATTTCCAAATGGAATTAATTCTTCCAGGGTTTTGCTTAGGCACAAAACCTGCCTATAACCGTTGTTAAAATCTAATGATTCATGAGCCAGTTCTTGTGATCCTGATCAACATGGCCTTAAACAATCTAGATCTCATCTTTGGATCAGGATTAGTTTTGAATAAGTATCTAAATCCATGTTATGAATTATATATTTCCTTAGAACATAAGATCCACATTGGTTATGCTATTTAGACATTAAATCAAGTATACTCCATTTCCTACAATTCATTCGACACTTTGAAAATACTTATTATTAATAAAAATCAAATAGTAAAGTAACAAGCTTGTAAATGGAGTCTATGGAGTTAAAAAAAAAAAGAGATGCAATTTTTGTATTTTTACATCCATATCTTAATGTCCTATCATTGTTTCTTCCTTAATTGGACTCGAATGATAATTAAGTTAATATGTATTATATAAAATATTGTTAATAACCAAACATGATGTTTGTTTAGTTAAACATGCTATATTAGGCTTATGTTGGTGGAAACTAGACTTCCCATATTGTTTTGCACTGGGCCCAAACTGACACGAAGAGAGATCAGAGGGAGAATGGGAGAGGAAGAGAGGGGGGAGAGGGGGAGAGAAAGAGAGAGGGCCTTTGGAGGCTATCGAAGGGCAGTCGAGCTCGATGGAAGCCAGAGGGTTGATCCGTATATAGACTTGAAAAATAGAGATTAGCGGAAATGAAGATGGCGGACTATTATTGGGATCTCCTTATTTCTTTATTTTTTACAACTCCTCAAAAGAGGTATTTATAAACCAAGGGACTCCCACACAGATCGGGATCTCTTTGGCACTTACAATTAGTGGAAAACAGAAAAACAGCATGACCTGGCTGAAAAACAGAACGGAACGGATTTTTGGAATGAAAAAATGTTGCAGCAATTATCGGGGCCCACCACAACTTTCACTATGCGTGAGAAGTGGAACAGAAAAGAAAAATCCCATACGACGTAAAACAATACTATGAAATCTTTTCCGCGATTTAATTTTGAACCCACATGGGATCTTCTGCGGAGCAAATCCATATAACCTTCGTATGGCTTTGCATTCAGCTTCATTATTGGTTGCTTCTCAGATCATCCCTGATCAAGGGTGGAGGGAGGATAGGGAGGGGGAGAAAGAGAGAGGAGGCCACCGCGCTGCCGTTGAGATTGGTAATACCAAAAAAAAAAACAAAAAGAAAAAAACAAATGCGAAGCCCTTCATTCAATCGAGAGGAGCGAAGCCCCTTTTCTAACATTCACCTACCTTGGCGGTGGCGCAGCAACCTCGCCGGCCTTCCAAAGGCCTCCTCTCCCTCTCCTTTCCTCCCTCCACCCTCCTCTAGCTTCCACTGAGCTTAGCTGTGAGACAACAAGCTCGGCTACCCTTCAATGGCCTTCGGAGGCCCTCTTCTCCCTCTTCTTTCCGACATTCACCTACCTCGGCGGTGGCACAGCAGCCTCACCAGCCCTCCAAAGGCCTCCTCTCCCTTTCCTTTCCTCCGCCCTCCTCTAGCTTCCACTGAGCTTAGCTGTGGGACAACGAGCTCGGCTACCCTTCAGCGGCCTTCGGAGGCCCTCTTCTCCCTCTTCTTCCCTTCCCGCCCCCCTCTCTCTCTCTTCCTCTCTTTCCTTCTCCCTCTCCTCCTTGCCAATTTCTAGTTTTAAATGCTAGAACTGTCTCGATCAACTGCCAATATGGTTTGGTATGCCCTGAACCAGGCAATTCAGCAAACCATACTTTTTTATTCTTTATTCATCTAATCTATATTGTACTCATATCCCCTTTTTTTACCTTTCTTATATGTTTTTGGAGTTTTTTGAAGAAAACCAAAAAAAAAAAAAACTTATGATCTGTGATCCAATCAGATCCCACCGACTCAACAATTTCTGACTCGATTCTGATCCTATCAATGTTGCCTATAACAAATATGTACTGAAAAAAGTTCCAACTACATCAGAGCTAAGGCCCTTTTCTGGGCATATATAGATCAGTGCCTAAGAGCATTGTTTGATATACACTAATGTTGGAATGACAACTGACAAATTTAAGTAATCAGAACATCTAGACAAAAATCAACCATTCTTTCCGCTGGTTTGAACAGTATGCAAGTTGATGATCTTCACAGTATAAACCATAAATGAGCCTCTATCTGTAGCTTGTCATTGCATTCAAAAACTGAAGCAACTAAATAAAACTATGACCAATTAATGGGGAAAAGGAAGTCAAGTAGATAAAGAACGAAAAAAATAGCAATTCAAAGGTTTAGAGGTGCTCCATACAACCTATACTTGCGCAAGTAGCCTTATCTCGTATGCTTCTGCTCATAAATCTAATACGATGACTATGAAAAAAGTATGCAATAGCCTGGAAATGAAGATACCAGAAATAAAACTACAAACCTCTGAAAGACCAATTTTTATAATCAATAAAGGTCTATTAGGAATTTGTAAGGCTGTATAGGGAACAGATAATTTGTGATGGCCCAGAAAACAGCACTCCAAGCAGGATTTCCTACACGAGGGAGAAAATAAAGCAAAATGCTTGTCCAATTTGCTTTTTGAGTAAAAGAGGAAAAAGGGGGGAAGTTACCAAATTTTCAGTTGACATATAAAGCTTTTGTAATGCAGCCATAGCAAAATGCAGCTACCAAACCAAAATTTTAGTTTGGAAATTGTTTTAAATGTGAGTGGAATCATAAAGCTTTTTTATAATTTCAAAACTAATTCAGAAATCCAATCTGTGATGGCAATGTAGTTCACAAATTATTTTAAAATGAATTGAAATATAAAGCTTTTTTAGAATTTCAAACATATAATTCAGACATCAAATTTGTGATGGCAAAGAATTCTATATTATAAGGCCATGATGCACGCACCAGCAAAGCTGACAAAGTAGATTTGCCACACCCACTTGTGCCGCACAAAAGAACTGTTACAGATTCCTTTCTTTCACGAATTCTGCAAAAGGAAGGGATGGGGGAAGAAGTCAGTATTAGGGATCACATTGAAGTAATTCAAATGCAATAGGTTGAAGAACTAAAGAAACCTTTGTTAAGCTCAAAATTTTAATTGGCTCTATACATAAGTTAACGAGAAGCACATAACATGGTACATTAGGCATCATTTCATATTGGCGTCAATATTGATGCCATTCACAAATTTTAATCTTGAATCAGCTTTATAAGGCTTCCATTCAGAACTTTCCACAAAAAGCTTTGAATTTACTCAAAACTCCTTGATACAAAGCAAAGTCTATGTTAAAGAAGGTATTGATGTGAACTCAACATGACTACAAGTAAAATCTTTATCCATCAGAAAATTTCAACATTGGTCGCATCAACAGTGAGTCAGAATGACTCACACTAGATGTGCACGTGTCCAACTATACAGGACAACTTTAAATAATCAACTCTGATAACTCTAACATAAATGTTAAAAATTGAGGACCAGGCATTGTTGCTGCCAAAGGCACCATCCAAAATGTGTGCCATCTATATGTTCTAGTAAAAATATAGAACAACTTTAAGCATAAAACCCACAGAGAGATCTAATTCTCTTATGCCAAATATGATCTTTGGCAGTATCTACTAATTTGGAACTTAATTTGAAGGCCACATCTTGACCTGGATATTTTCGAGATGCTCCTAATAACTAGCAAGTATTTTTTCTTGTGTAGATCCTATTAGTCATCCATGCCAATTATGTTAGAAAAAAAGTAGAGGTATATAATGAATCTTCAATTAAAAAATGATTGGTCAAAAGAAGGAAAAAAAAAAAGAAAAGAAGAATGACTGAGCAATCAACGTATACATTTTTATTTTTTTACTGTTATGCCAATCAACCACCAAAGGGATCCAAGTTTGCCATAAGTGGCTGCCTATGCCTATGAGGTCCAGCCTAGTCACTAGGACGACCTAACCACCCAAGTGCTTGGCATTTTTTTGGTGACAGTCAGCCAAGCACCTAGGTTAGTGCTTAGGTGGGTTTTTGGCCTCCTATGGGCAACCTTTGTCCAGAGAAAGCACCTTGCTCATTGGTTTCTTTTAGGCTTTATTGCTATTTGAGTAAAACAGATTTTGCTTTAAGAGATAAAGAAGCTGGGCCTGCTTACAACATATCCCCTAAGATACTAATTGAAGCTTGAATGTTACGTTCCAAGAAGTTTTAGATTTTTTAGGAAAAACTATTACATAATTCAAAGGTGTTATTATTTGGCAATTACTTTTATGGCATTCTTTGAAGTGCCTTTTGTGAACTATCTATGACTCTGTAACAAAAACATACAATTTTATTTATTTTTTGATATTACCTTTACTTGGATGCCCACCTAGGGGTGGAGCAAGGATTTCAATCTAGGGGGCCCAGAGTAATGCATTAGTCAAATAATATAAGTTTTTTTGTAAAGAAGTTATTTTTAATTATAAAAAATAGCATAATATATTAAGGATGTCCAAACATCTATAGGACTGCATTTACTTTTTTTGGTAGGAATTATTTATCACATAAAACAAATTATAATTTAAATCACTAAATATTAATCATTTTGATTATTTATTTTCAAATCTCAAGAGACTCTATTTTCATTTTCCACCAACAAAAGGAAAAAAAAATGAAGTGAATAAAAAATAGAATTAAGGGATGTCCAGACCATGTCAATTAAGTAGTAATGTTTCCTTTATTTTCTCTTTTGCTAATTTCACCGACCTACTATGACCTATAATGAAGATGTATTATGTCAAAAGAACATACAATACAAAGCTAGAAAAAACTTACAACTAAAAATATAAAATTACTAAATATATGAATATTTAATAGAGATTTCTCAAAAACAAAAGCTAGAGGTAAATGCAATTCCAAAAAATAATGTTAGTGAAATGGTACTATAGGTGTTTGAGACAATTCCGAATTAATTGTTGATGCTACAAATAAAGGACAATTTACCTATGGTCTTTCACTAGTCGTGAAGGTAAAGAAACATTTTTTGTGGAAACATAGGGTTCTTTTTTTTTTTTTTTTTTTTGTGCGCGTGTGTGTGTGTGTTGGAGGGCTAATGCCTAGAACTGCCAAGGCGGTTTGACAACCTCTAATGGATCCTTAGCTAGTTCAGATTGGACCATATCGTATGATCACTTTACTACTTGTATTAACATGCGTACAGCCCCCTTTAGATTTATGTAGGACCGCAGTAGTGTAAAGATTTTTTATTTCTATTGCTATTCTCGGAAGGTTAAGGAAGCTCAACAATAATGGATAATTAATCATGACATATACAGAAGATGAGCAATTTATAGATAAGATACTTCTACACCTATGTACAAGAAGATGAGCAATAATTTTGTGTGTGTGAGAGAGAGAGAGAGAGGGGGGGAGAGAGAGATGCTATGGCTGCCAAATGAAAAATGTTAACATATATGTAGCTACAATATTGTGGCAAATAATAGTGCATACTAATTTAATTAATTGCATGGTATATAAAAAGAAGTAAAAAGCCTATCCTATTATCAGATTTCAAAAGTCAGCTTTACAATAAGATGCAAAAATAGCAAACACAACAGAGCATATATTGGTAAATAAGGAAATGTTATCAAAGCTTAATTGAGATTGGAAAATAGTTTTGGCTCAACAATTTGCTGAATTCACGTATTTATAGGAATATTCCTTCCTATTCCTAGAGTAGATGTAAACATCATAGATTTTTAACGCTCATCCAGAAACATCAGAAATATCATGGAGCTTGATCTAATCCTGATTTATTGAAAAAAAAACCCTTCTCGCATAAGGGGCACATAACAATTATCTGGTTACTCTTCAGTCATCAGAGTAAATTAGCCATCTTTGAGAAAATATACAATGACCAAGTAAATGATAACCAGGAGTGAAGTGATTCTGCTTGCTGTATATGAACCGTTATGCAATTAAACAACAAGTAATGATGTGAGTTATATTTATACAGTTTGACATTATTGTTCTGATGATCCAAAACATCTCAATCTAAATCCATTAGCATTCTTACTCGCAAAAATCAAATAAGACAATAGCATTCCCACAAGAGATAGAGATGACATCTTACCTGCATGCTAGAAGCAAGTCAGCTCGTTGATTGGGACCAATATACTTATATATGGATAGAGCATCACAAACAACATTTAAAAAGTTCTCTCGTGTAACAGCAACAGTTGCTAGTCTTTTGTACAATTCAAATGGTATTGTGCTACTGGTAACCATACCCTCTCGAGTCAAGTGGCTGCTGACCTCCTCCTGACTCAAGCAACCAGCTTGGCAATGTTCATTTTCTTTGCATTCATTTCCTTTACTAAATGGCCTTTCCAAGGCATCACATTTTGACATGTTTTCACTCCTCATCACTTCAAATACTCTTCGGCTAATCTGACAAGAAAAAGAGTAACAGTTAACAAAACAGAAAGGCCCAAATGAGAAAGATTACTTGGAAGAACCTAAACTGAAGTTTCCTTCCCAGGAAAAGATAGATAAATAAGCAGAGGCAACCTTCCCGGCATGGAAAAAAAGTGAATGGCTATCTTATTCTTACAAAGTTTACATCCCAGACCGAGATGGTGTTTCCAATCTAACAGGAAATTCCATTTAAGCAATACCAGAAAGGGATCCATATTATTGACATAAAGAACAATTGTCGGGATTATTTTCAATCTCGTTGGGGGCTTTATAACAGACAATTATAATTCCTTTAATCTAACTAGTTCAAGCATTTTATTAAATTGCAAATACTTGAGCATGCATGCAGTAACAACAACAAGGGAAAAATAAGAAATTGCTGCCTAATTTGTCATAGAGACCGCAAACCTAATACAAATATCTGAATCAACAAACACAAGCATTGAGATCACCAGTTGAATTCTTCTTCTTCTTCTCCTTTATCATAAGCAAAAAACAGAAAAAGAAGGAAAGAAAGAAACATAGGGAATATTCCAAGACAAAACAGAACCGAAAGAAACCACCAGATCTTGAGAGGTAAACCTTGAAGGCATGGCGAGCCTTGCATCCCATGAGCTGGAGCGTGCTCTGCAGCACCGGCCGCGTGTACCGGAACGACAAGCTCTCCCTCTCGTCCCCTCTCCTCGTTCCTTCGTCCACCACCACAATGTACAGCAGCTTCGGCAACTCCCCCATCTCCAAGAATCCCTACAAATCCCCCGCCACAAAACACACCCAGAAATCCATCAAGAAACCCAAATCAAAAACCCAAGGAAACAATCAAGAACACACTCACATTCCAATCCCAATCAAGAATCACATCCAAAACCCAAACCGACAGCAAATATGCTCAAGTAAGAGAGCAATGCCGCGGTACAGACGCCGGATCGAGATTCGAGACGAAAGAACGAACAAGAGATGGGAGGACGAACCTACGGGGATTGGAAGGGGGAACGGCGGGACGGAAGAAGGGTAGGGTCAGGATTTCTTGAAGAGAGAGGGCTCCATCCGCCACAAACAGAGCTTCCAACACGGCCTCGCCATCCCTCTGTCACGGCTTCCACGCATTGCCGCGGTCGCTTCCCTCTCTCCCACTCCCCTCTCAAAGTAAGCGGGCGTGTCCTACCCAGATCTCCTCCTACAAGAGCCCTTTCAATGCGGCCTCCCATCCATTGCATGATAGCCACGTTTCACATTGCTGACATACTCGAGTATCTATCAATCCTCGGATGGGACGCGTGGCGGGCATGTGAGCCGTCGGAGAATGGTTCTAGAATGGATTGCTGCGAGGGATTAAATCAGACTTCAGAGGCGGATTCTTTTTCTATTTCTATTTCTATTTCTATTATTATTATTAAGCCAAATATTATAATGGAAAGACGGGAATAATGGGCAACCGAAGCGATGCGGAAAGGCCGGACGGGTTCGTCCACTCGCGGGTCTCCGCGGAAGGGCAGAATTGTAGATTTCGTTGAATTTCGGGGGTTATGTAAGAGTATTCATTAAAATAAAAAGGAGGAAGCTTTGATGGGGACGCGATGATGGGACCGTCCCGCACGTGTAAGTGTAAGTGAGATCTGCGGGTCCCGCTGGCCATGGAGTGTGTCCAAGTTTGGTCCCCACGTGGCAGACATGCGTTTCAGGGAGGGGTCCACATGTCAAGCATCTGAACGCATGCATGTGTTATTCCTGGGAAAGTAACGATGAGGGAAGTAACGCCGGTCCAAGTGATCCTTTCTCCACTGCGTGCAACACAGCAAATTATATATATTGTCCAAAATATTATATATATTTATAAAAAATTTATATAAAATATTAAAAAATAAAAATATTATTTTTTTTATTTTATCTGTCTCATTACGTTATGGTACAATATGACGAAGTGGTGTATTTTTTTTCTACATCACACGTCGTGTACAAAGAATTTCTCATGCGAGTTTCCTTCAAAGGGTGGGTGCACATCTTCCATGCTTCCAATTTATTTTGCTTCAGAAAAGATACATTGTGATGCATAACTCACGTTGTCCTTTTGATGGGCACGTTCATATCACGTGATTTATTCAATAGGGAATAGAATTTTCATCAATTAAAGTAACGTTGTGAATGGAGATTATATTTTTAGTTGTTATTGTTTTTAAAGAGTCGGAGTCTAGAGATTACATCAAAATTACCTGCTTAAGGAAAAGGGAAAAGTCGGACAAAATTGTTTGCAACTCAACGTAAATGTCATATCGGTAAACTTTTCTCTCCCTTTTTTTTTTCCTTGAGAATACAATAAATTTGAGATTCATGAGGAAAAAAGATTACTTTCTTGCTGGATTTGTCTGGTTATGATGGTCCTGTCAAAGTCTTTGATCTGCTTGTGTAGCAATTAAAATGCCGAAATGAATTTTTGGATTATGGTGATTAAGAGCTAAATGTTCTGATTTGCAGTTAATTATATATTTACTTTTCTTACACATTCTGCCAAATTAGTCTGATGAGCCTCTTTGATTATCTTGAAACTGAGGAGAAGTCACTTAATATGATGAGTCAGACCTAAGGAGAAGTTACTAAATTATAAAAAATATTTTCATGGAAGTGACTAGCAAGACAAAGCCAGACACAAAGAGTTCATTCAAGGTTGGCCCATACCAGATCCAAGGATTCATGGAATTGAACACTAAATTATATCAACATTTATTACAAGCCAATCAGGTTTGCCCATATATTTCGTCTTTATGATTTTAGACACTTGTTCTTGTCACATCCATTGCCAATCCATATATTTTCTAGCTTGCCTTGAAGACTAGATTGCATTCAAGCGAGGTGCTCGCAAGAAAAGGCTGGGTGGTTGGCTTTAGATCCGGTACAGGTGTTGATCCTGCCTCCTATCAAGTTACCTTGCAAACCTTGTGCCCTCTCTTTGACATGGTCTTTGACATCATGTCCAAGTCCAATGGTTGGCCACCTAATATCCATGCCCTTTGGACTTTTGGAGAGTGAATACATTATTTATAGTTGGTGATGAAGAGGGGGTGGGACTAAACTTTTGATGGCGCATTGTTGAAAAATTGGCATGGGAGAAAGTCAAGAATCTTTCTTGGAAGGCACTCTTCCCTTATTCTTAGAAAACTCTTCATGCTTTCAACCTTTGGCAGAATCTATGCACAGGAAAATCTCTGCATGGCCTTAAGGTGCTTGCAAATCGTGTCCCGCCGTCTCCATTGATGTAAAAAGCTCCTTGAGACTACCACGGTAATTCTCCTACACCCTTGTAATTACCACTTTGTAAGTAATTTTTGACTTTTAATAAAGTTGGGGGAAGTGCCTCACTTCCCCCAAAATTCCTGAAAGAAAAAACAAAAAAGAAGAATAAATTAATGATATCAAGTTATCAACATTCGTTTTCAAACCTTAGTTAAAGTCAACGACTGTTAGCACAGTTTGCTGGACCGTCACCTCCAGAGGCCAGGCCTTCAGAAGTCCAAGGTTTAAAGTCCTGGATGTTGCTCAAAACAATTCTAAAAAAAGACATAGAAGTCTGACCCATGGAAGGAATAATTATCCGGTAATAAAGTGGCAGAGAAGAAAGTCACCAACAGTGACCATTTGATCTGAGGAAGTCAAGAAGGTCCAGATTAACCGCTTCCCAGAGTGGAATATGAGTGCTAGCGATGGCCGCCATTTAAACTTCAGAGCATTCCCTTGGGAAGAGCCCCTGTGGTCATCTCACCACGGTGCCATACGGATTGTTCTCCCACCTGGAGCAACGTGGAAAGCATGTGGCCCCTGATCAGCGAAGAAATGTTAATTACCACTCTTTCTCCAATTTGCTTGAGCACCCTTCGTGCAATTGTGGTCTTGCCATCCATCATGATCTGCCTTGGTGCCTTATTGTCTTTTAAAGACGATTCTATATTAGTGGCTTTTTTGCACAGATAAAACTAGAACATATAATTACCAGGCCTCCCCAAAATAGGGTCTTACGTTATAATTGCAACAAATGATACACTAAGGCCTCGAGTATCCCATTACGAGTTTCCAATTTGCTGCATCTCAGAAATAGCATAGGTCATAGGCTTAGCTCCTAGTCAAATTATCACTAACACACTAACACAGTCCAGAGAAAATAGTAATAATAAAGCTTGGCTGCAAAAACATATAAACCGGTAATGGAATAAAGATTTAAAACATATTCTCATCAAGGATGGATAGAAAAGTGAAAAAGAAAGCATGCAGACATTTCCCCTATGCAAATCAGCCATTCAGCCAATTCTTATATGAATATGAAAGACATTGCCTTGTCTGATCACATTATGCGAATCAAGATTGCTATTAACTCAGAACCATTCAGTCAAATTCTTATATTAACATGAAAGACATTAGAGTGCTTGTAGCCAGAAAACCTCATTATGGTGAACAATTACCCCATGCTTAAATTCATCCGATTGTATCAAGTGTTGATCTCATTAAGCATCTCAAAAATTCTAAGTAGAATATGAAAACACAAAATAGAAAAGTCCGCTTCAAGATAAATCCAATAACACTACTTCAAATGGCACTACCATTCATCTGTAACTTCTAACCTTACGCTCGAAGGAAAAAAGACCCAATCACACGGCAAGGCCCTGAGGTTGTGCAGCAGGGCGAGCCTTCGGCTTGGGCTTCTCCACCACAATGGCCTGCGTTGTTAGGACCATTCCAGCAACCGAGGCAGCATTCTGTAGCGCACATCTGGCCACCTTTGCAGGGTCGATTACTCCAGCTTCTACCAGATTCTCATATTTGTCGGTCATCGCATTGTAGCCAACCTCCCACTTGCTGTCCTTGATCTTCTCCACCACCACTTCCCCCTCCACTCCTGCGTTACGAGCAATCAAAGCTGCAGGTGCTACCAGTGCCTGCTTAATACAATTTAAAAGGCCAAGTGATTCAGTAGGCTACTCAGTCACAAATCCAATGCATATCACTTGTACCATGAGTCATCCAGGTGCAAAGTCATCTATAAGTACATTACAAACTGATGAACGATAAGATGAATCAGATAATAACTTACTTTCTGCACAATGTCGGCACCCAGGCGCTCATCTGAGTCTTCCAACTTGTCCTTGATGGCAGGAACACTGGTGGACAGGTGAACAAAGGCAGCACCGCCACCAGGAACAATCCCTTCCTCTATAGCTGCAAAAGTAGCATTCTTGGCATCTTCAATCCGGAGCTTACGGTCCTCAAGCTCCGTCTCTGTTGCAGCACCAACTTTTATAACAGCCACACCACCAGATAGTTTTGCGATTCTTTCAGCCAGCTTCTCAGAATCATAAACAGAGTCTGTCTCAGCAAGCTCCTTCTTTAACTGGGCAATTCTGGCCTGGATCTCATCTTTGGTTGCTGCATCTGCAATGATGGTTGTAGAGTTCTGAGAGATGGTAACCTTTCTTGCAGTGCCAAGCTGCTCCACAGATGCATTCTCTATCGACAAGCCAAGATCACTGGCCTGGAACTCAGCACCTAAACGGATAAGATGAAGCATATAAGGATACTTGGATAAGCTAACGGAAAGGGCTCATTATTATTGACAGATTTCCATGATAGGGACATTCACTAAACTAGGAATGGATTATAATTCGAATCATGATACGCATGGACTAACTTGAACAAGTAAAAAGTTGTGGAATGAAAAATGGCATTATCTTGTACTAAAAGACAATGATAATTGCAGTACTATCGACATCTGAGATTCTTTATAAAACAACATAAGCAAATGGTACCACATATTTCTAAAGTTCAACTTAGGTCATACACTCCCAAACTAACCAATTCATTAAACTATTAGAAGATGCTTCCATGAATGCATGCACAGAATAGACAGTCATTCAGAAGGCACATATTCCACACTCCCACATATTCACTAATGTATCACCAACATGCACATGTTTATATGTTGGAGTACGCATGCACCAAATCTGCAGTTCCTCTAGACAAATATGTAAAGCTGCTTGCATTAGTTATCTATGTAAACATCCATTATTTTTTTAAAGTAAAAATTACAGCATCACTCCTTCCAAAATTTCATGATTTGCACTTACATGCCAGGAGTGCTAATCTTTTTTCAAGTAGACCCCCAAACTTAGGCTTTGGTTGCAACGTGGCCCAGCTGTCCATCTCCATCAGGATCCATGAACACATAATTGTCACGTGAGATAAGTTTAGATACAAAATTCCATCAATACCATTGCCAGCTATATTAGAAAAGGAGTAGGGTTTTGGCGGAAACAAAAACCTAGAGTATATTAGTCATTGCACCCTCAGTTAATGACGATAGAGCTGGTATGGATGTTTGGGCCACCTTCCAATCAATTCATAACTTTTGGGATCTAATTGAAAAAAATGAAACATTTGGGTTGTAAGTGCAAATCGCAAAAAGTTGAAGGGTGTCTATGTAATTTTCCTTTCTTTTTTTTAACTAACAATCTTTTATTACATAAGGAGAAGAGCTATACTGGACCAGAACAAGTGAACACAAGAAACCAAGTACAACATTAAAAAGACGAGAAAGAAAAAAAAAATTAGAAGGCTGCTACGTGGCCAATGTTTAAGCCAAGGACCATGCCAACCAATACGAATGGGAAAGCTATAAGAGAGAGTTATGCATTGCCCATGTTCAGGGGAACTAAGATTTTGCTCTATGCAGTCCTCACCTACCACATGGCTGCAAAAGGATAAATCTCAATTCATTGAAAGGATAGAAAAGAATTTCAAGTATCTACGTATATATTTCACTTTCCTCAGCAGCAAGGTTGAAAAACCACAACCATAGCCATCAAGCCTGGGTCCCAACCATTCTGGAGTCGCTTCATAAATCTTATATGAACATACAGTGTTACTTAAGACTTTACAGATCCATTCTTCAGCTTCTGTTCATCTTTAGCCCCCTGGTCCCCCTCTCCTCACCATCTTTCCTTTTTTTTTTTTTTTTTTAATTGGTGAATACAAAGGATTACACCCCTAAGGTGCATCCTCTCAAACTCCCTTCCACATGCATCAGCCAACATTCTGACCCCCCAGAACAGATGTCTAGAGAATCACGTTTGCCATCAAACACCTTATAACATGGGTCTGAGTACCTCCTATTACCAAGGCATCCTTAAATTTTGCTGCAAATGCTCATATCATCAGTTTTTCTCCAGTAGTTATGTTTATATAATGTAACATACATGCTCCTTTTAAAATACTCATTCCTCACTTTTCCCTCCTGGCATTACCATGCAAACACTTCAACATTTTCTTTTATATCATGTCGATCCTTTTAGTCGAATACTCTACTGTAGAACATTTTGAATACGAAAATGAATGTCTTATTGCTAAAATATAATTTGGTTTGTTTTAGCATGTATCTGTCTTGTAACACCACAAAAGCACCTCAACACCTTATCCACCATCTCAACTATTACCATGTGTTTACATAATACAAGCAAACATAGATTAAATTTAGGATCTCAATGAATCTACTGAACAAACTGTGAAGACAATACTCATAAATCAACCAAATAGTAAGAAGGTCGTCCCTACACAGACTTCCAACAAAACAAATTCTAAATCAATTACCAAACAAGCTGCCAACAAAAAGTTTCACCACTTTGGTTTCACCAAACAACCATAAAATGATCTTCCAAAAACTCAAAAACTCCAGTTTGATCCCACATTGAGACCTTAAACCAACTTATGACCAACATGATGGCAAAACTACCTAAAACTCTATCACCAAAAACTTGTATAATGAAATGGGTACACACACATGAAAGAACATACACACTGCTATATATGCCTTTGAAAAGACAGCTCCATTTAATTAAATAACTGAAAATATACACAAAAAATCCTAAAACATATAGGAATTTGTGATTCGCAATATCTTTCCATCATTCATCTGATGGACCCAAGATAACAAACTGATCGCACTATAGTATCTCATGACCATCAATTTTAAGGGTAGCTTATGTCAGTCTTTATTGTCATGGATTTACATTTTTCTTAAGAATAAACATAATCAATTCATAGGAACAATAGGCAAATTACCCATGTCAAACACTTGGAGAAAAACCTCCTGGGTTTGAATGTAAACCTCCTCTCAGTGGAAGATGCACACAAGCACTGGGTTGTAACTCCATTTGCAAAATAACATCACACCCTATGCTGATTTCCAGAGTTTAGTCCCTTATAAAACATTCATCTATAATTCAAATGTACAATAGCACTTTCTCTCTTCTTATCAATCAATGGCATATCCTCTGTATGAAGCATGTACACCACTACACAATTAAATCAAGTATTAAACAAAAATCAAGTAAACCTACGCAACCAAATCTAGTTTGACTTTACAGGTCCATAAAGAATTTGATGCATATTCACTAGTAAAGTCAGAAGTGATGCATGCTGAATTGACCAAAGACAAGAATCTTTTTTTTTTTTTTAAAGAAAAGCATGGAACGACACTTTGAACCTAAAGAACTATGCTGACTTTCACAGATTGATGTCAATTCCTCATAAGAGCAATTTTAAAAGATTTAAAGACTGGGTGACATGTTTAGTTAAGTATAGCTGCTTCATGCGTAAAGAAAGAAGCAAGACATGATTTGCCAAGAATAATGCACAATTATTTCTGAAAGAAACAAAGCCTTCCAAACATACCTGTCAGAATTGCAATATCTTGAAGCATTGCCTTCCTTCTCTCACCAAAACCAGGTGCCTTGATTGCAGCAACATTAAGAACACCCCGAAGCTTATTCACAACAAGGGTTGCCAAAGCTTCCCCTGTTACATCCTCAGCAATTATGAGCAGAGGAGCTCTCAATTGTGTTGTCTTCTCCAACAAAGGAATAATTTCCTTTATCGTTGAAATCTTTTGATCGGTCACCAGAACTTTGGGATTTTCAAATTCCACAATCAACTTCTCAAGATTTGTAACAAATTGTGGGGAAACATAACCTCTGTCAATCTGCAAGCATGATTACAACACTACATTAGGCACGGAAAACAAACACAAATAGTTTCTAATATTTCAAACGTGACACACCTCCATTCCTTCCTGAACCTCAACAGTTGTCTCAAATGATGATGAAGACTCAATGGACAAAACACCATCAGGGCCAACTTTATCGATAGCATCAGCAATCATGTTGCCCACGAAGTCATCATTGCCAGCTGAGATAGAGGCAATAGCTGCAATAACAGATAACATAATTTTAGCAAATTTCACTTGGGAATTAATACTTCTTAATTGAAAAAAGAAAGACATTTATGATACATTCATGATGTTCACACAAGCATCTAACACACACAGATTCAGCTCAGACATACAAAAGGGAGGTCAATACCTTTAATATCAGAACGTCCCTTAACAGGCCGAGCTTTCTTTTCAAGCTCCTCAACCAGCCCCTGCACAGTCTTGTCAATTCCCTTCTTGATATTAACAGGATTTGCCCCAGAAGTCACACTTAATAAACCCAAGTTTATGATTTCGCGAGCAAGAACTGATGCAGTCGTGGTTCCATCACCGGCTGTGTCATTTGTCTTGCTTGCAACCTTCAAAAAAGATAATGAAACACATAAACATCACCCCCTATACAATTGCACTTTAAAATCTGTCAAGACTTAATCTTCAAAAGACAAAAAAAACACCTTGAAAGATCATGCCATGACACCCTAAGTACCAGAAGACAGTACATAAGAAGAAGAATGTAATGCAACAAAGTGTTTACCTCTCGTATCAAGGCTGCACCTGCATTCTCCATGGGATCAGCAAGCTCAATAGCACGAGCAATTGTAACGCCATCATTAACCACCTTCGGATTTCCAAATTCATCCAACACAACATTCCTCCCTGTTTATTACAAGCAAACATCAACAAATAAACCCACAGATATAAACTAATGAATCCAGTCATGCAAGTAAGGCATAAACCTGTAACACCCCTGGCCCAAAAAATTCAGTCCAACCTCGCTTGGACTTGGACCTAGCCAAGCCCATAACCTGAGCCCTCTTGTTTTTTTCTTGTGGGAAAGCCCCAACCCCTTTCGCTCATCGCATGCATGAACTCTGCCTTGCTCTCCTCTTAGCTTCTCTACTCAACCACCATCCATCTGGCTGCTCTGCAACCATCCATCCACCACTTCCATCTCTCTCACATCTCTCTTTACACATTCTTCCTCGTTGCCCCATCCTCGCCTTCCTTTTCTTTCTCTCTCTCTCCTGATCCACCCTCTTTCTCCCTTTTCCTTCTCTCATTTTCTATCATTTTCCATCTATTGGTGAGATCATCCATCTTCTAACTCTCACCCTCTTTATTGTAGTACTACTTTCCCTCAATCTCATTCTAATGTAGGACTTTACTGTGCTGGGAGAGGTGACCAACATCTTGGACAACGAGATGTCAAATTCGAGGCCCCATGCCTGATGAAGGTAAACCCCAATTCTACTGCCTTTAATTTGATCGAATGTTGTAGATGTGTGGTAGATTTGGAGAAAAACTTAGGTCTAGGTTCATGTTGCCCGTCACCTCTAGTGAGTTTCCAATGACATAACTTATACCCTTAGAATCCTCATGCTCCAACGATTCTGATAAAACAAATATTATAATTTTTAGCGATACATTTTGATATTTATGGACCATTTTTGTTTAGAAAAATCTAGACATAAAGTCGACAATATCTGTTGGGGCCTCTCGATACTTCTAATTCAATTTTTTTTAGAATTTTATTTTATTAATATGAATTTTTTTTATCTTGCATTGAATTTTTAGAAATTGTGTGTTTCGATGAGGTGCATCCTGTTCCAATAGTTTAGAAGCTAAATTTTGATGATAGATTATTTATAATTGTTAAATGTGAGAGAGAGATTGAATCGAGTAGAAGGGATCTTCTTGTTGGATTGAACTTGTTTGGTAAGTAACATCTACCTGACTAAAGCTTTAACACTATAACTTTAAAATACATACTTACATTAATTTCTTACAAGAATGCATTGAAAATTATAGATTATACATTTTGGAACACTTCTTTCACATGAAATACGGATATGCCCTCTAAATGCTAAGAATTTCAGACCATGCAGGTTCATATCACTGATATGGAATCAGTATTTGCATGTGATGCGAGCCACCACTAGCACACATCCATCTTGGTGCTCTCTTGTTGGCACAGTCATGCTCGTCAAATACAGCACAATATTAGTTAGCCATTGACACGACATCGAAAGTAGAAACTTTAACCATTATTCTTGCAAAATGTTCCTTGGTATGCACACACTTGGATCATGCAAGTAAAAATTGTGAAACAGAAACTCCTAAATTTCTTTAAAAATTATATGTTCATAATTAGGGATTAGTACACATGTTTAACAGAATACTGTAATTATTGAAAACTTTTACATAAAAATTCAAAACCTTATACCCTTGAATGTGCTTTGGACTCTTCCTTGAAACCATGCATGTTTGTTAACTATGTGAAACTCTTGGATCAATTACGCATGATTTGAAAATTTGGTAAACTCCTTAAGCCATAATTATAATTTGGAAAGCACAATGAGACTAAACTTATGAACATTGGAATTAATTTTTTGTTTTGGACTCTCAATTTGGCTATGTTTTGGACCTCGCCAATGGGATTATACATTAGCACTTTGATCATTCAGAACTTGAACATTTTGGACCTATTCCGCGAAGGTTAAATGCGATACTTTTGACTACCCCATAGAGATTAAATGCGGTATTTTAGACCTAATGTCTAGGGGCTAAATAAGGTACTTTGGCCTTTTAACAAGGATATTGTAGCCACAATCACATGGACTAACGAGTTACAAATTGTTTTTGCATGGTTTATAAATCGCCTATTAGAATTGTATGTGAGATCTTGATTTTGGAAAATGTCTTGTAAGTTGCACTTTAAAATTATAAGTGAAATTTTGATTATGGAAATCCTATTTTTGTTAAATTATCTTGCTTTATGCATTCATAAATTGTTTGAAGCTTCTTTTACCATACTTAATTGATCCCTCCAATTATGGTTTTTGTTTACTTGTCTTTAAGCTCACTAATTCTCTCACTTTCAGAGCCCAATGCTTAAGATTTGGCAGGTAGTACTCTGGGATGAGCTTAGAGCAAAACCGGAGATACTGTGTGAACCAACTAAGTTGTTTTAGTTTTTGCTGTTGAAAGCCTCCTTTTATAAATGTTGTCTTGTAGAAGTTGTTAAGCTTGGAGAACTTGACGAATTATTTTGCTGGTTGGGTGGTAGGTTTGATTTAATTTTTAGATTGTGACAATGTTAAATCCAGTTACTTTTGAATTGGCGTGTGGCCAATCTAGATAGTTTTGAAGACTTACCCTGCTGCGTTTGTTGGATGGTTGTCAAGATGGGTTTATAATTATTGTTAGCAGGTTTCCTTGCATGGCCATGGGACCAACCTCATGCATACGCAGCCATTGCCATGTTCCTCGGCGCTTGCTGCCAGGTCGGGAGCGTGACAAAAATAACGCAACCACAAGTGCAAGACATATATTCGGAGTAACTCTATCATGAAAATGCCATCTCCTTCCTAATCCAATAAGAAAATCATCATCTAATATAATGATAGCAGAACCGCGAGACATGGCATGGCAGAATGAACATAATAGAAGATTGATATTTTCCCAAAGAAAAATAGAGATCGTGGAATACCTCGAGGGCCAAGAGTGACTCCGACGGCATTGGCGAGTTTCTCGACGCCGGACTGGAGGGAAGACCTCGAGATCTGGTCGAAAGCGATCTCCTTGGCCTTGGCGCGCACCACCAACCGCCTCGGCCTCTGCCCTTGGCTCACCCTCCTTCTCAATCCCTCCTGCTGCACACCAGAACGCAAAACAATAACATCTAAAGAACGGGAAATAAAACCATCAGATATAAACAAGAGAAGGATTTAAAGGTGACACCCAATAACTACCACAAAGAGCTTTTTTAAGTACAAAATCCCACAACAAATAAATCAAATCCGAAACTCTAGCGAAGGATAGATACCTGGAGAGGGGACCGAAAGATGGAGGCTGAGGAGATCGCATTCACCGTCGCCATTTCCGTGGAAACGGATCGATAGACTTTCGATCAAAGGCGGCTGCTTTTTTTTTTTTTTTTGCCCCCTGTCCTGAGAGGAGTTTGAGTTCCTGGATCGGAGAAGTAGCGACAGGGTAGAAGAAGTTTTGCCACTTTTTTATGTACCGCTGGGGTCGGAATGGAGTGCAGGCCGGAACTTCCAGAACACTCCGAGTTCTGGACGCCTCCAGAAAGAAAGACGAAGCGAAAGAGAATTACTTTAGGGTTTGGTTCACGATAACCGACCCTGCGCACTAGGCGCAGCCTTGGAATTCGGTACTGTTTCCCGCTACGGAGCGCCTTGCATGGAGCAAGAGACGTGTGATTCACTGACTGAGACGGACAGGAAAGACTCGGCCAAGAAAAGCTTCGGGCTCGGGCTCATGGTTTACGCTCCTGAAACGATCCCTACACAAATCTCAGGACCTGATTGGCTTCATCAGGGCTTCTTTGGTTTTAGCTCTTCGGTAGCAATTTGCCTGAGCAAGATCTGGTACGAAAAATTATTGATTAAAATATATATTTTGCACCATCTAATAACAAATCAGTGCATCATCAAGTATTGAATAAAGATACATTGTTATCGAAATTTGATTAAAAATTTTTAATTTAAAAAAATTACTGTTAATTAAAATTGGCTAACTGATAATTTTTATTATTTTAAAAGAAAAAAATCAATATTTTTGGATGGTGTATTGACTTGTTACTGAATGGTGGAAGATATATGAACCGTTCTAATCAATAATTTCTCGGCCTAATACAGTCTAATAATTTTATCCCATAAATAATATATATTTTTACATTTATATCCTTCTCAGGTCATGTAGACCCTTGATTGCACTTTTAATTCTATATAGTGTTTTTCTTTTCTTTTCTTTTCTTTTTTTTCCTTTTTGTTTTCGGTGGGATTCTGAGGTTGGATCCAACTTTTGAGATTTATACCAGATCTGAGATCTCAACCGCTCAGATTTGGTGCCAACCCGATCCTTGGTGCGCAGAGCTTGAATCGAAATTTTAGATATAAACCTTACATGCATTTGAATTTAAATCAGCAGGTATCGATTCTCGACCCATCTCGATGACATACGTAATTGGCATCTTTTTGTAGGTCATGATTCTCGACCCACCGATTTTCGATCCATCTTTCTGAATTTTTCTTCTTCATCGAGCTCTTCACCTACCGCCTCCAAACGTTACTTTTTTTCTTTATAGCAACGTAGTTACCAAACATATCTTTTATTTTTTTTATTTTTATTCAATAATAAAAATTAAAAAAAATAAATAATATTTTTTAAAAATTAAAAATTAAAAAATATAACCAAATGCAGCCATTAATGGCTGCGAGGGACCCGAGTTTGGCATAGCCAAATCATGCTACCGCCACGAGCGCGCATGAAGATATAGTCACGTGCTAACGATACCTCCAAGGAGTGTTCTTTTACTCAATGCGGCTATTTAACACTCATATCCTCTAAAACAATTCCAATTAAACGCCGACATGAAAGACATCATATGAAATTGTCCGCCGGCCTTGAAGCCCTCCTTTGCTCGAGACAACAAGAAAGTGAGTGCTATCACGTGCCACATGGACGGCTGCAGACCTTCATAGACTACGATGGCGGCTCTAAAATCTCTTCGACTTCTGTTGCATGACCCTAGTCAATCGTCATCCTCGATGCCTCCATCTTCGCTGTTCTTGGCCATTTTCTTTATAGAGCATATCTTCTGGCTGACAAGGAACAACCGTCTGTTGAACAGAGTCCACCGCACTCGACTCAAATTGTTCACTCAGCTTTGCTACTTTGATACCGACCACGGGCCTGCACTATTTACCGAGAGGTTGCGGGGGAGATTTGGGTGTCTCCTCCCCCTTATTCCTGTAGGACGGTGAATTCGTCGTGGGAGAACCTATCCTTTGGCATTCTCTAGATGAAGATGGCTTGTAATGCAGTGCTCAGTATGTGATACACAGCCACGCGAGTATAACATTGGCAGCTGGTGGTAGCACTCAGTCGAATTCCGACGTGCTAATGGCCGAGCTTCGAGCAGCATGGTTGTTTGTTTTGCCTTCGAACAGCTGCAACGAGCTTCTCACAATTTAGAGCATCCACCACGGTTGCACGACATCTTCTGTGTCTTCCCTCCGCTCCATAGCATATAGCTGAATCACGTCTACAGAGAAGGGAAGAGGCGAGCAGACTGAGTGACCATGCAGCTGATCATGGAAACCTGACCTTTGACACTTTTTGAACTCGACACCTCCAGGATCTGAAGATCTTGTTCTTTCTGATAGCTTGGGTTGTATATACACTCGTTGTACTTGGTCACCCACTTTACTAAAAGGAAAAAAAAATTGTACGACAAGGTGACATCCTTATGCAGGCTAAGCATAGGAGCTGGACTAAGCCACCAATGCACAAGCAGCAGCAGGCTCCAAACAGTGCCGAACCATATCCTAATGTAACCACATTACACAGGCCAATATGAAACAAATAAACAGCCATTTTTGGGGAATTATATAGATAAATATAGCAAAGCAACGTCAGGTAAGAAAATGAATGTCAAGGGCAAAGCCCACGGGAATGTAAAAGCAAATGCGAATCGAAGGGTGGATAGCACAGGGGTCGTGCCCTGTCTTGCAATGTGCTTCACCCGCTGCATCACCAAAAATAGCTTGCACTGAGAAATTCTTCGTGGGAAACAAGAGATGTAAATGAAGGCCGCTGTAAAGACCTACACTCCTAGTACTTGTTTCCAAAGTGCCACCACCTTCTCTTCTTCTTGGTTTCTGATGTTGGTGGATCTGCACAGCCAAAGAAGAAAATGAAAAGCATGCTTCACACAACATCCGAATCTGACCACATCAAGCATTTTCGATCTAGTCCAAATGATTCTACAATGATTGTGGTCATATTTTGATATATGTAGAAATATTGGTGATAAAAATGTGAATAATCTCAACATTGTCAGCGTTGCCGAAAGTATTGAGTAAACTGATGGACGTGCAATTGTAGCAGTTAAACCAATTGCAGTTAAACACAGTATCCTTTACTTACCCCCTTCAGGATAAATCGAATTGTAATGCACCTCAGCCCAAAAGCTCAAAAACATTACTGCCAAACAGTGAAAAAGAAATTTCAATATGGCGCTAAATGGCCAAGTAGGTGAAGCGACATAAACAGTTTCATTACATAATTCCAACCCTGAAAATGGTTGTCCACATACAAGGGTTATATTAAATTAAAGCGATATACATGGTTAAGGAAATTTCAAAGGCATTTGCACGAACGAACAAAAGGTTATGACAAGCCAATTGTATTGCACAAGTAATAGACTTCTGAACATACAGGTGACAAGGTCGTCAAAACACAACCATACATATACATGGCAGGATGGAAAATAACCATTCTTCCAATAGATCCATGGCATGCATGGCAAGGCATGTACCAGAGCACTCATGGGACACAATACTAAATGCCTTCTCAGAGAAGGAATAAGGATAACAGCAACTTTTCAGTCTCTATCAGCTGCATATATTACTACTAATACCCCCAAATTGCCACTAAACTCATAAGGCATCAGTATTTTGATACTTTAAAAAAAATTAAAAAAAAAAAAAGCATATGATGTTTAAAAATAATCAAATGGACCAAGCCAGATCAGTAATTGCCACCAGGCATGCTTCCAGAAAGTCAAACAATTACAAAGCCAGGCTCCATTTAAGCATGATCAGATTTGCAAAACTTGTTAGACGTTCACTATTAGTTTAATCAAAATGGCTAAAACAGAAAAAATACATTAAAAAATTATAAAAAACAGCAAGCCACAATTTGTACACACCTCGTTTAGATTTCTGAACATTTGGCAGAATCTCAATATAGCAAGTATCCTTGAATGATGTTATGACAAAAATTTTTACGCCATACTGCATAAGATCATTAAACTTGATAATCACTAACTAAACCTTGATTCATATATAAAAGGATGGTGATCACCTGGCTTCATTTCATTAAATATTGAAGGAAACATTTTATTCACAGGTAGAAAAACATGATCAATTAACATATGAATAATACAACATGAAAGCAATATTGAGTGAGCATGAAATTATCAGCATAAGACAGAACTACTACCCTGATAACAATCGTTAAAAATAAGATCTGCATAAGAAAGAGATAAAATTCATATTACAGAATCAACCCTTTGGGCCTTTCCCTTCATCAACAATGCATCCATGAGTCAATATTCAAGTTTGCTTAGTTTGTTTTTATGGCTGGAGCTCAAAATCCAACCATTGCAAAAAGTGGATCACTGATAGGATCACCGGTATACACGAAATGAAGATGGATTCCATCACCAATGCATGAGTCATACACGGCAACCAATCGACCGAAGAAGAATATTCATAGACTCAAAAAGGTATTCATTTATTTATCTGCAATTTAATGAGCTCTCATGTGGGACATGCAGTTTTGCTCTACCCAATAAGCTAAAATGAAATACCAATATGTAATTCCAATATAATAGTTCTGATAAGTGTTTTCCCTTATTGCACCAGATATATCTTAAAATACAGATAAATCTTATAACAGAGAAGTGATCATTCTCAGATCTAAGTTCAAGGAGATGAAGGCCAGAGTCATCAATATAATATGACTGAAGCCCAGTAGAGGTATCACGAGTAATAATGCAAGCAGCCAGACTTTAAAGCATACACCACAGGAAAGTAAAAGCTAGACAAGAAATAAAGTTCTGACAACCTAAGAAGATTGCAAACCAAATACCAATCCCATGTGTCTAAATTAAAATTTTCATCAACATAATTTGGTGCCATTTAAATATAGATTTTAAGCAAATAATGTAAGATTCAAGGACAGATGAAATTGTATTCCTTGAGTTAAACAACTAAAGGCCAATCAAAACAGTGTGCCAAAGGTTGATATCACCTTATTAAGCTCAATGGGAGATAGAAGAACAAGCTAGCTTCAAGCATGAGGTGCCAACTCAGAAAAAGGGAGAAACATGGTCATAAGATGAAAATTTTAACTCCAAAAAGTCTAAACCAAACCCAGCCAAGATGCAAGGAAAAGCACCGATACATTGAGACACCAAAATCTCAATGCTAGAAGAAATTCACAAGAAAAATTGAGAGAGGGTGGCTGAAAGTTGCCAAGACCAAAGAATACCAATAAAGGCCAGAGATGAAGTCTCAAAGAGAGTTTTGCAAGCTACTTAAATAGACCCCAAAGTCCATGAAGAAAGTACAGACCACAAATCTCAAACAGGCCAAGTAACCATTCTGGCAAGCCAGAGAATTTGGGTAACTCATAAATTATTAAAAGCTCAATTTCAGGATTTGGGCGTCCATCAAGCAAATTGCAATAAAACAAGCCCCATCAGATAAGATTAGAACAGTCTTGGTTAACAAAAATAATGGCCAGTAGTTCTTTCATAGTCTTTCCAAAGGAAGAGAAACCCAACAAAAACCTAACCAGCAATACATGTTACCTCAAGCCAGATATGAAGTAAAAAAGATCAAAATTGCTATTGCAATATGAACCTCCATTCAAAGGGACTAGAACACAGTAAACAGCACTGCCAATGAAAATGGTGGACCATGCATCAACTACAATAGCCTTGAGTTCTTGATGTCAGTCTCATGCATTATCATCCAGCGATAAAGAAGTGATAAACAAAACTTACTGATAAAAATTATTCATCAAAATTTCATTGATCAGTTACTATCTGGCATTAGCTAGAGGCCCAAACTGAATCTAAACTTAAGGATAACTAAAACAAACTCATAAGGTTTAATTCAGACAAAACGACTAATTCAATGATCAATGGCACAGATTCACATGCTCCCAGCAATAGTTCAGCATAGGGATGTCCATAGGCCAATTCACAACCCTAACTTCATAGTCATACACCAGGAATTGAGCCTATTCAAAATCTTGTAAAAAAATCTCTGCCCAGATCCAGCTAATTGACACCCCCAGTTCAGCTTCAGGCAATAACAACAAAAGCACATCAAGTGACCAAGTCAATCCAGTGACAGTGAGGTTACAAGATCGCTCAAACATGCCCCAAAGTTGATCATTAGTTTGCGTGTATCACTAAAAGTGACAGCATAGAAAGAAAGCTAATAAGAGTTTTTGACCATAATGTCTCATTCACAATGAAAAAAAATATGTGGTTACTAAAAATAAGAACTTGCAGGCAGGATTGTCCAGCTAAGGGATGTGATTTCAGAAACCATGTAGGCCTTTCCAACATCCACACCTTGTATAAGCTATTACATAATCTGAAACATAAGCAAAACCAAACTATAAGTGTAGCATTTAACATTTTACTCTTTGACTTTAAATGTCTAGCTAAACTTATCTCATTTAAGTCCCCATTGTTTAAAGGTAAATCAGCAAAAAGGAAAAGAATCTGTCATTTGCTATTTGCTTCATGAAATGTTGGGAACATCTCTCTTGAGAAGAAGATCTTCTTTTCTTTTCTCTTGACATGGATGAGAAATCCTATCTAATTCAATGGATAAGAAGTCCTATCGAATTAAGAAGAAAAGGTATAAAATAATCCTGTAAAAGTTTCCAAAACTGATTCATATAATTGCCACATTGTGCACTTCATTCTTATCACCAGTAGAGTCCTGACACAACTTGTACTCTTAGAGAAGCTCCTCACTCCAAAACCCGCACCAACATTATCATAAAATTTAAGATATCCACATTACAGTAGACATCAAATTAAGGGGAAATATATAGTATGACCAAAAGCATCAAAAAGGGAAAAAGAAAATAAAAAAAAAAAGAGCCGAACAATACTATAACAGAAAAGAAAAATGAATGAAACAGTGAAAAAATTGGCAGAAGAAAAGAAAAACATACTGAATCCGCAGCAGCCTGTAAGGTGACATGATCACCCCATTCCCCGCTCCTGTTATTCACATTAACATAAATTATTACACACTTAGTGTTTCCAAAATGGCATCATAGATCATAAGATATAAAGCATACTTTGAAATCTTTTTCAAATAGTCACCATACGCCATGGGAACATATCCCTCATAGATCTCAGGGTGAGACTCAAGCTGAAAAATGAAAGAAAAAAAAAAGACACGCATTCATTGAGCATGAAAAATGCAGATCAACATAAAAATGAAACGACAAGACACCCAAGAAATACCAAAAAGATGAAGATCAATAAAAATTTTAAGAATGATACTGGCAGTAAAGGACAAACCTGATTAACAACTTGCTGCCTCACAAACTTGTGGTGCTCAGGGGTACGATAAAATTGATCAGACAGAGCTCGAAACTGTGATGGATATGAAATTGACATTTGACATCTCAGTTGATAAAAAGAAAGATTAAGAGTTGACAAAATAGGCCTCACAGCTAATTTTGAACGTGCGCACATGCACACACACATACTAACAGATTAACCAATAAGTGAAAACTGACATAATTTTGGAACATTTGCATGCACAAGTGCAAATATAATAACATGCAGAATATATCGTAATATGCATGTGTTTGTCACTGCAGGGCTATATTATGGGAAGATCCAGCATCTATGAAGTGATCATACGAGATCAACCAATCTAAAGTGGTTATATCCAACTCAGACCATGTAATGCCTTTCAAGAAGCTTCCCTTGTTTCTATCTTCTCATTCTAACAAATAGAGGAGCAAGAACAAAAACAAGAAGCATATAAGAAAATATTCAGACTCCAATTCTGGCAAGGTAGAAGCAAGAATGCTCTTTCATGTTTGATTGAATTTAAAAGATGCAATTGTCATGTAAGACCTTGATTTATTTGAAAACTTTGAACTCCTTCTATGGTTATTGCTTCATTCAATTTGTCATGCATGCATATCAGTCTTTTTTTTTAAAAACAAAAAAGAGAATGGTCAGGGGGTGGTCACCAGGACATTAATTCCCAAGCCCAAATACTAGGAAATGCAATGCCAAGGTTTGAACCAAAAACCTCTGATTGCTAAATAGGGGGACGTGACCAATGGGTAAGCCCCAATTCACCATGCATATCAGATTTGATGTTTAAATTTTATGCTAACTATTCTTTTACTATGCATTAACCTTGAAAAAATGATTTTATCATGCATTCATACCTTCTTTTTTTTAAAAAAAATAATTAGAGAGAGAGGAGGAGGAGGAGGAGGAGGAAGACTCACCAGTACATTAATTGCCCAAACCCAAATACTTTGAAATGCAATGCACAAGATTCAAACCAAAAACCTCTGATTGCTAAGTTTAGGGGTGTGCCCCAGTTCACCATAAATATCAGATTTGATGTTTGAATTTTGGGCAAACTATTTCTTCTACTGTGAACTAACCTTGACAAAATAATTTTACCAAAAATATAGAAAAATGTACAATTTTAACTAGGACATGCAAAAATCATATTGATATCTAAAAGCATGTAGAGATTAACTTCTGAGAAATATAAGGTCATGCGTTCGTAACAAATTTTATTTTTCTGGACTTTATTATTCTCTCAATATTTAATTTTTAGCTTCATATATTTTTATTGCATTCGTCATACTCATTCAACTTTTTGGCATATAAACTGTTGGCAACAATTTATATGCCATAACAATTTAATAATATAATATTAGATAAATCTTTCCATATAAGGCTGTATATTGGCCAAATTCAAATGAAATACATGCAAATTTTGACCCCAAAATCATTACAAAATGGGTGGACTTGAAATCGAGACCTAATCAGAAATCAATACTCAAACTTGATGACTAATGAGCTCCTGTCCAGCTTTAAGATATGTTAAGAACCAACCAGAAGTGATGAAGACCAAGAGAGTAAAACCCAGACTTCATCTAATACAAAATTACCAGTATCCTCCACAAAGTTATGTTCTCCTATTCCCCTACTTCCACCAAAGAATAACCCCTGGATTAAGATGTTGCTGCATCTGATGAGACAATGCAAGAATTGCCCCTGACTGCCTCAGAGTGAAGGACTTTAGGTTATAGAGGAGACAGAAGGGAGGTCAGATGGGTAGCATACGAAGAAACAACAGCTTGCCTTGCTTCACCCAGGTAAAGGAACAAAACCATAAAACTAAAACTAATCAACCTGTGGATGTACGATCAGATTTTGGGCAAGGCCATCCCTGGAGCCTGATAGACAATGAATACATCAGTCAAGTTGGGTCAAGGTATCAACAAAGTTGACTCATAACACTTCGAGCTGTGTTTGGAATGTGGGGGAGTGAACAGGCTCTCAGTGAGCTTGGCCCAAGTTTGGACAGATCTAAAATCACCTGGCTTGGCCAGGTTTGCTTGTTGTGTACACCAAGTTTCAGGTTTAATGACAATTCCTGGCAACACTTGAACCCAAACAGAGTCTATTATGCAGAACCAAAATGGACCAAATCTGACCTAGTGAGAATTGTGAACCAGCTTCTCAAATCCAAACCCAATTCATAAACAAAGCATCAGGTAAGATTACCTGAAATCACTTTACATCCCCACTTACACACTTGCCAATGATATGAAAAAAAGAGAAAAAAAAAATCAATGCATCTAAGATGAAAAAGAATAGCAGTCATAGAAGGCATGCTTGTTGCCCAAAGCAAGTAGGGATCTTAGATATGGACAACTAATAAAAGTTAAACCTTCAGACCCTTAAATTGAGTTGGCCAACAGAAAACAACCTCAACATTTTATAAGATGGCCACGGAATTCAATTTTTAGTTTGTTGAGAACTGTAGGTAATCAAAAGTTTTTATGTTATTCATTAATGAGCATACAATGAGAATTCAACTGATGTAACAGATGTAGTTCCATGAACAAAATCGTAGTGTTGACAACTTGACATATCGATTCCCATACGATGTTATTACTATAGCAACACATCAGGAGAAAAGCCAAAAATAGCATGGTGAGGCGATGGAACACCATGGTAGCACCTATCCTCCCAGAATCTTAGTTGAAAAACTGAAGAATTAGAATACTCAATTGCCAACCAGAATTTATGTATTAGCTGCAGATTACAAGCTTATGTGCTAAATAGTTTCTTTAGTACACATCTATGTCATTTAACTGCGACAGAAAAGGAGAAGAAAAAAGAGACCCAACACACAACTAACCTGACAGTTACCATCTCCTTGAACCTTGAGCTCAACCAAATCATAGAGCCGCAATCTACAGAATATATAGCCTCAAACAATCATATACAGAAAAATTTACAACATGACAATATCATTTAAGACATGTAGGTGTTTTACTAATAAATAACCATAATCATCAAGCCTCTTTTTTAAACCAACAATTTGGCGTCAATTTTATGAATCCTCAGTCACCAGTGCTCATATCAAGTGCAACTCAGGTATTACATGGGTCAACTGATGAATTACACCCTTTTTTGCATATATTGGTTAACATATATTACACATACTTGATCAAGAAGGTAAAAGTTATTTCAGAGATAAATATATTCCCATATGAATCCATGGAAATTTTTCTGCAGTCCTTAAGTAGCTAGCAATGCAAGCTCACAACCAAAATTACAATTTGTCGAAACCAGTGCACCTAGGAGACCAGCCATATTGGAGCAATAACTCAAATTTTATTATGTTATGCTGCTTCCATGGTGTAAACCTAAAACCGCTGAAGGATTTTTATAACATCAACTAAATTAAAACATAAGTAATAAAATCAATCAATGTGAACCCTTGGAAAGAGCATTTGAACCACTAATATGGGACACATCTCATATTAACAGACTTACACATAACCTATCAAAGTTGGATATGTCTCACAGTAATAATTTGAAAATATAATGCTACAGGCCATACCTATCTATAAGCCTTTGATGATCTGAAGTAGCTTCATCAACAGAAGGAATTTCTCCATTAATTCTAGGAACATGCTGCACAAAACCAAACAATTTATGATGTCAAAACGAACATGCACACTCATCATTTATAACTTCTTAGCTTTCAAGTACATAAATGTGGAGCAGCTCTATATGAAAAAGGCGAGAGCTCATGATCATGGCCTAAATGAAAAGAAATATACAATTCATAGTTCATCATATGACAAGTAACACTGTTAACGGGGCATTACCACAGAAGTTAAGTGTTGGAATTCTTCAATATGGAGTAATAGGAAGAACCAGAAAAAGCTAGTATCTGGCAATTTCAAATGCCAAAGACGTACAGCAGCTGCCTAGATAAGAAAGGCACATAGACATGTATAAAGTGTATGCATGTGTTCTCATGGTGCAGTGCTGTCATTCAGTAGAAAATGCATACAAATTAAATATTCATTTCAGTTACCTCAGGTCAGTCTTTGTTTGGTCAGGTACCATATTTCAGTCTTGATAATAGATAAGTCTGATTCATTTCAAATCAGATCAGACCATATTCAGTGCTTTATTCAGAGAAAAAAGATAATAAATCCAACATTGTCGTCTTAGGATATGTGATTAACCAAAATACTAGCCTATCAACAAAAAATAATCAGATGAATTTCCAGTGCCAAAGTTATGCAGAATACCATGTGTACTTAGTTGCACATACGCTAGAACCTGAAACTAAGAGGGAAGTTCAACAGCTTCCTTTTCATGGTTTCACCTAAGTGATAGGAGATTTTTTCCTCACTTTCACTGATCGGTCAAGAATTTCATATTACAAGATCATAAGCATTCTCTAATCCTTCAAAACAATTTTCCAAGGAAATGTTTCTTTAAGCTACTGATGGTTAACTCATATTTTTGATATTGGGATTTGTCAGCTCCAAAGTATGCATAAACTTACAGGAATGGAAACCATCTGATTCAACCTCTTGCCTACTTCACCATCTATGTCAGAAAAGTCATCTGTGGGTTCTAATGGCCATTCCACCCCTTCATATGAGTATTCCCCAGGACTCGAACATGAACTGGGAGATTCCATCTCATCTGCCTCCTGCTGACCACATTCATTCCCTACATAAAAATGACAGACACAATAATAAACAACAGTACAGGAATATAGGAATTGAGAGACAAAATGAACAACCAAACAGGAAATTATGATCATCTGCTTACCTGAACTATAATTCCTCATTGATGGACCAAACCAATCTTGTGCCAGAACAGATGCTTGCAGATGTTCTTCATCCGAATGTGAAGGTCCAGTTGCTTCTGCAACAGCAAGCCGCGAAAATTCTTCTTGAAGAGCATGAGCAATAATCTCATCATTCTCTATAGCAGTATAGCCTGTTGTGCCAATATTACCTTCTCTGGCATAACTACTACCATAAAAGCTGGCATCATGTTGAGTAGTTCCTCCACAATATCCAAAGTTTGAAAATGGATCATCATGAAGGATATCAAGACCCCAGTGGAGAACTTCAGAATCTTGCTCGTACATAATCATCAGCAACAAATGTTTTCCCAGCAGAATACTGTGCCAGCAACAAGAATCCTGTATATCACCACTGACAGGATTATCTTACTGTAGCTTAAGAGGATGTTTTACAGGTGGCATATGATCATTCCTGACATTCAATCCCTGCACATACATGAAATTAGCTTCACCAGACAGGCAAGTGAAATATACATAAAATCACCAACCACATGAAGAACAATTCAAATGATCATTTCTGAAACTGAAAAAGAAATAGTGCGAAACATGACTCTCTCAGATGATATAAAACTAATCAAAGGAATAATCAAAACTTCATAATCAGGACAAACAAAAAAAAATGTAATTCCAAGATTATTATTATATCACATTCTTATGGGCTGACATTTTTCGGACATACCTCTACAATGTATCATTTTTACTAAAAAATAAAAAATATATTGACATTAAAACATTTTTTAGAAAAAAAAAACTTATTTAGAAGCATTGCAGTTTGAGAAAGTAGCTTTTCAGATATATAAACTATTAATGTGACTACATGATGCACAATAACCATGATTTAGTTGAAAGCTGGTGTCAATCAGGTAAAAGATTGAATTTAGGGCCAGAGGAAGAAAATCAGGGCTGGATGATATACGCTCCCGGTTAAGACTTTAAATGTTAAATTCAGTAGTTGAAAGAAAAAACAGTGTCATGTGAAAGGTTTATTCTTCTGAAAACAGATAACTTCTTCCACACTAAAAGAGAAAACAAGTTCACTTATGCACCCCACCCCCCCCACACACACACAAAAAAAAAAAAAAAGGAAACCTATCATCCATTAAACTGATAACTTAATGTAATCTGCTTCGATTGGCATATGGTAATCCCAATATCTTCAAGGATGATAGTTGGAGGTTGGGGGAGTGGGGATTTGAATGAGATCCAATAAATCCCCAACCCACCCAAACTGTTGCTTTGCTGACTGCACTCAGAGAAGAGTGAAATACATGCAGCCATCAGATCCAATTACACATCCCTGATCTACCTACCATTCACCCCATTCTCATCACTATATGCAGTGACATGAGCCGTTATCCAATTCAATGACCTAACTATCATCAAACATTAAAAATAAAACTTTTATAAAAAAAAAAAAAATCAAAATCGCAAAAGCAAGCTCCACCACACTCCAAGGAATGTTGAAGGATGTCTGCTTAACACAAGAAGATTCAGAAATAGGTTTCACCATGAAGGTAGAAGTATTTTTTGTCCAATTTGGGTTGATATGAGAAAATCTAGTTTTGTAGTGGAATTTGCTAAAACAGGACAACTTTTTTTCAAGCACTGAAACAGAAAATGGAGCAGCTAATGACTTCTTGACCAATAAATCAGACAATTTCAGTAATCTGATTCTCTATCCTTCAACATTAGCAAGAACTTGAGAAATGACAAAATAGAGAAAACCCCAAGAATTCAGAAACTTGCAACAACACAATGGAAGATTATTTCGGTGCTCACTTCACGAGCACAATGTTCCTCAAGCATACTTAAGCTGACTTGGAGATTTATTTAACATTTAAAAACCCCTAGTACCACACCAATTCCCACAAGTCAGACCAATCCCCTCATGCAATATGGCAAGAGGAACTTTCATGTGCATGACATAGGCACCACCTCGCATTACTCCTATTATAAATAGATATGTATAAAGGAGAAAAAATCCTTCATTAATGACATATTAGCAGGCCATTTATCGATATTTGACTACCAAAATGTAATTGAATGTTTTTTTACTTTTTTGAAAATTCTTTATTGCACTAAGAATCTTCTATATGATCAATAGCAAAGAATGTCATAACAAAATGCTCTTAAAAAACAAAGCTAGAGATATTACTATGTAAGAAGTAATACTAGTCAGTGTGAAATATAGTCTCATTAAATCAAGCTCATGCAAAGAAGTCCAAACGTCCCTTTTGAGTTGCTCTAAAGCTGGAGACAAGCCAAGATCGAGCAAGGCAGACCATGCTCCCGCTCAGCTTATACTGTAACTAAGCCAAGCTCAGGTTCAGTTCGATCAAATTATAAGCTAAATTTGAGCTGTTCAATAATGGTTTTTAAGGGATTAAGCGGCGAGAGACTGAGGTCCCAGGGCTTTCACTTCTGTCTAAATATTTAAATAATAAATAAGATTTTCATTTATAATAATAACTGAAAGAATATATATTCATAGTATTTACTTATTTACTAATCAATATTTTTGAGTTTAATCAAACCAAGCATGAGAAAGCTGGGCAAATCTTAATCTCATCTGTTACAGCAAAGAAAAATCTTAATCTCATCTCGTTTACCAAATTTCACGCCAAACACCAGCTGCTGGTGAACGCGCACTTGTTAGACACCCCTAACACATTAATTCCCCTTTTTTCTTCTAAAGGAAGTCCGAAAATCAGACAAAAGAGGTCACTGGTGCACCAAAAACACAACATCAAGATTGGTTAGTCAAAGTGTTCTACCACATCAATAATCACTGGCGGAACATGGAATCGGTACTTACTTCGAGAGAGAGATTGCAGTAAGATGCAAGCTTTTGGTGTTATTTATCTACTCGATAGCCTAAAAAATAACAGCTATGGATTTCAGATCAACATGGACAGGATTCGTCTCTGCAGATCCTAAAAATTACAAACCGTATAGATATATGAAGAATTAACTCAAAAGGCAAAAGATACCGAAAATAGGCAGGTAACAGTACAACCCATAAAGCAAAGAAGATATCATCGCACTAATAGGAAAAAAAAAAATCACCGCTGTAATCTGATCACATCTTGAAGTGAAATAAGACGGCAATTCAACCACAAGAACTACATCAAGAATCGAAAACAACGACAAAAATCACAAAACAAAACTAAAAGAGCACAGACATTATCGAGAATCCGAGATCTCCGAGCCGCAATCCTCCATCGGAGACTTCAAGGAAAAAAAAATCAAAGACCAACGTGAAGAAACCAAACACGATCCATCAAACTTCCGTGATCGGACCACCCCTATACCATAAGATCCTTTTCAATGAAAGGAGAACACACCACTGGCAAAATCACACCCAAAAAAATCCTTCAGTTTGTTCACCAATCGCAGCAAGAACTTACTTCCCAATCTGATAAGACGAAGAAGTCTCTCCGTTACTGGAAATGGAGACGATCAAGCGAGCCACAGAGAGAGAAATAAATCAAAGAAACAATAAAAAGCGGCTTCGAGACGCCACGAAGGAATGCAGAGCGAGAGAGATAACCGCGAGGCCCGATGAGAGAGAGGGGAGAGGACTAACGCGGTCGCGGACGTCACGGGTTTGATAAGCGTGGTTAGTGCCGCGCGGCCTCGTTTAAATGACGTTTCGGTTTCCGTATCGGGCCGGGTCGTATCAGGGAGCCTGGCGTGGTGTGCCGCACGCGAATCCCAACCGGTTGGATGCGGGGACGCGTGGACGGAGAGGATGCGTCGGGGTTTTAGGCACTCGGAGTGGCTCTGTTTGTTTATATCACGGGGGGGAATCTCCGCCCTTGGTAACGTATCTGACCGCTGTCAGTCGTGGGTCCCACTCCTCCTGGTACTCTTCCGTACAATAGGTATAATTTCTCGGTACGATGGGCCCGAGGCTGGCCTCATGCGACGCCACAAGGACGGATAGGAATCAACCTTTTGATCTTTATTGGACGGTCCTGATCTCAGGATCTCGCATTGTTATTGCCGTTGCTTTTCCTGTTTGGCATTCATTCCAAGGACTAAAATGGTGACCTAATTTTAGCTTGGGTTGCTTTTACGAGATGAAATTAGCAGCGCTAGCACGTAGATCTCATTTGGAAGTTTTGGAATGCTTATCTGTATGTTGACTGGTCAAATCCGGCATGACGGGGGACGGAAACTGACCAATTTGGCCTGGGTTGGATCGGCACCAACCAGCATAGCATGGACTGGGTTGACATGTTTCACATGGGTTGGATGAAAAGTTACAGAAGAGACCTACGTGCCCCCCTCCACACCCCCCACCCCCCCCCAAAAAAAAAAAAAAAAACTCATATAATAATGCTATAAGGCAATTGAACCGGATCAAATGAAAAATGAATCGAGATAAATATAAAATAGGTTAAAAATTTATCGATTCAAATCCAATTTGCCAATTAAATAAATCAAAATGAAATCTGATGATTTTATAGCAGATATGATCTAATTCAATTTACAATGGATGAAATGATCATAACTAATGTATAACTAGTTCGGTTTCTACTCTCATCAACAGCCTCTGTCATGCTAATGAATATTTGATGAATAGCTACTTGCTATTATTTTCTATCATTTTTGTTACAAAGATGATTAATGCATGTTGTAAGTGTTAATTATTGCATTCTCAAACAAGTATTGTAACGAAATTGAAATGTCAACGGTAAAGGATAATTTTAGTGGGACATCGTCTTCAACGCCGTCGGAGAAATCTTAGATGGTGTCCAATTTGAATTGGACCATCTAATTGCTTTCGTGACCTGACCAAATACCTGAACTTGATGCGAATTTGGTGAAAAATCTAATATTGTTAGTCTAAATTAGGTATCTGTTACGTCGAATTCATCATACTCTAGTCACAGATGACATGGGTCCAGCGTGTCTGCGTTGAGGAATGGTTAGGCTTTGACTATTTTGTTTCTATATTTATTTTCTTATTCCGATATTCAAAGGCTTAGGTTTGTTGCCTTGAAAAATGGCAGGCGGACGTGACATAAAGGAGAGGTGTGGTGGGCGTAACCCGTTGGAAAGCTGAAGTTCTATTTTATGTACCAAAAAAAAAAAAAAAAAAAAAAAAAACAGTTGTAGCGAAAGCCTCACAAAATATTGGGGAGGAATTCTTTGTACACCACCCGCGGTGTACAAAAAATCCGGTATGCAAGGTATCATTTCATTCGATCATCTAATTATTATTTTTTAATATATATTTAATATTTATAATTTTATTTTTTAAAAAAATTATAATATTTTTTATTAAAATTATTTTCTGCATAAAATCTCATAATTTTTTCGTAGAATATCATTAAAAAAATATATTTTTTTTGTTATTGTAAAATTTTATATAATTTTTTTAATAATAAAAATACTCCTATCAAAATTATGTCTCGTAAAAAATTATGACATCGTATATAGAAAGTCATAATTTCAATGCAGGATGTCATAATATCAATGCAGGATGTCATAATATCAATACAGGATGTCATAATCTTTTCATAAGAAAAAAAATATTTTTGTCATTCAAAATTTTAATAAAAAAAATAAAATTATAGATATTAAATTCGTATTAAAAAATAATAGCTACGTGATTTAATCGGACAAAGCGGTACACTACACGTTTGATTTTCTACACCGCAGGTGGTGTACAAAGAATTTCGTAATATGAGGAGCATAGGTGGATCGGTTTGGGCTGGATCCGATCATATCCCCACCTAAATTTAAATTATTTGTATTTAGATCTAAATTTAATTAAACTTGATACCCGCATCTAATATTGTAAAGAACAGGATTTTAAGTAAAAAATAAAGTATTTAACAAGTTACACATTTTAAAATCCATCTAAATTAAAATTATTTAATATATCTAAAGTACTATTTTATAAACTGTGAAATAAAAAAAATAATGACAACAAAAAAAAAATTATATTTAAAAAAGGGTCTATATTCAATTGTCACTTTTGTTATCCAAGTATGTATGCAGGCCAAGAATGTCAAGAATAAAAAAATATCATATGATAATTAAGTTTATTATAAATATAAATCACAATAAATATATTGTACAAAGACTACTAAAGAATTTTGATAGAATGAGATCAGTTATGGTCTCATTATTCTATTTGATTTTTATTTATAATTAAAAATTAATAGATATATGCATAGAATATTTATATATTTAAGTGTACATGTCTATATAAGTTTTTGTGTGTGCCTATATTATATTTGTTTGTATGCTTATAAATGGATCTTTGCCTTTCAAGTATGAATTTACTAAAAGCCAAACCTAATCCAGCCAGAGTCTTGGTTTAACTTCGAAATCGAATCCCAACCCAATAGGTTATTAGATTTCTCATATCCAATTTTCAAAACATATTATGTGAAAAAAAAAAATTTACTGATGAAAGATAGTGTTAGCATGATTTTAGACGATCATATAATTTTAGAGATCACATGATAATCCATATTAGATCATAATATTTTTATTTGTTGGCATGATTTTGTATTAGCCTATATTATTTTGCTTCTATAAAATCTATATAATAGTATATATAACCTTGAAATGTACCAAATGTTTTACGGATTAAATATATTTCTCTCCCTTTCTTAATCTCTTGTTTTCCTATTTTTCTACAAATATTTCAATATTGGTATCAAAGCTACTAATCACCTAATATGATGCTGCTATTTTTTCTGCCTTTATCGTGCCTGTCTAGAAGCCTTAAAGACTCATGTTGCTGATCTATCATTCTTTATTTTATGGTAAATCAATACTTAAAGATCCTCAATTTTGCAGTGGATCTACAAATCCTTATTTTCTAGTGAATTAATACCCAAAAATTCCATATTCCTTAATAGATCTGTAGATCTTTTATTTTTGAATAGACTAATAAGTGAAAATCCTTTGTTTTCTAATGGATCCGCAACTTCTCTCCATCATTTTTCTCTTTAGCTTCAAATCTTCCGTTATCTCTCCTCATCAATTGCTTAGTTCCTTTATCTCCATCTCCAATTTTACTTGCTAGCTTCTACTCCTCCACTATCGAGTTTGAGGTCTCTTACTTTTCTTCCATAGTGTCTCCGTCTATAAGGATCATCAACTTTTGACTATTATCTCTCTAAACATCAACCCTTACCGCAACTGCAACTTTCTATATATCTCATTGCCACATCATATAAAGTAGTCATAATAATCGACATGTTACTTTGTTGTATCAAAATAGATAAGCTACATCATCGTTGACCATATGTGAAATTCTACCACACTATTGTCTGTTTAGTTATAAAATTTAGCATATCAACTTTTGCCATGTCATTGTAATATGAGAGCTAAGTTAGCTACTAATTAAACACAACAGTCCATGTCATCAGCTATATTAGTTAATCACATCATCAAATATGTTAATTAGCTATATTGACAAGTACATTGGTCTGCCTTGTTAGTCGGATATGTTGGTAGATATACAGCCTATCATATCAGTCTGTCATATTAGTTAGCTACATCAATATTGCCAAACATATCGATTTACTGCATTAGCTCCTTGATCTATCACATTAATTTTTGAGTTGCCATATCAACTCCTATTTTATCTAATTAGATTCCATATTGTCATATCAATTTAACACCTTAATTTACTATATCGGGTTATGAGCTACTATGTCAGCTTCTGATCTACTATATTATCTTTTGAGTTGCTATATCAGCTCATGATCTACCTTGTTAGATTTTGTGCTGTCATATTAGCTCGGCACTTCAATCTCCCATATTAGCTTATAAATTGTTATATCAACTCATGATCTACTATATCAACCTTTAAACCGCTATGAGAACTCTTGATCTGCCTCTCTTTACTGCTACGTCAACTCTTAATCTATCACTTCAGCCTTTAAATTACCATTTTGACTCTTGATCTGGCACCACATTGACTTCTAAGATACTATGTCAGCTCCGATCTATTACATTAACTTCTAAGTTGCCACTCCAGCTTCTAATTTGCTATATCAACTATTTAGTACATTGATGGCCTAGTTTCCAAAGTTAAGTTGATATCCATGATATCACCTTGAGTTTGAGGGATGTATTAGAATGATTTTAGATGATCATGTGATTTTAGAAAAATCATATGTTTTTAAAGGTCTAATTTTAAGAATCACATGATAATCCATATCAACCGATAATATTTTTTTATTAGTATAATTATGTATTAATCTATATTATTTTTTTTATATAAACTCTGGATACTGGTCTATATAATCTTTGAAATATATCGAATATAACAGAATAAAAATACAAATTTCTTTCTATTCCTCTCTCTATCTCTCGTCTTCTTTTTATTCTACAAATATTTTAGCCGATAAAAGTATTCAATGGATCCCTCATCTTCAATGCTGGGAACTTTATCAGGTTAAACAACAGTAGATATATGCGGGCACAATTTGTTGTGTCACTTGGAATCACACTTCAACGCATTTATTAGCGTTATGACGAAATATACTTAGCGTATGTCCAATGTATGACAAATTTAAAATCAAAGTTACTTATGAGCTCTCTGTCCCTCTATCAGTATGCACAAAGAATGCTCTAATGGGACTAATTTTTGTACTGCACTTACTCTGATTATTTCTGGGAAATAATGAAATTGGATATGGGCTTAAACTGTTCTGGAGCTTGCACTTTTTAAGAGAATATATGCTGTTTTAAGAAGTATTTCTAATAGAAATTCATAATTCTTCTCTTGCTTCCATGTAGATTGGTAGAACCTACCTAAGTTAATTTTAGTTGATTTAAGTGGACAAGATGAAATGAAAAGTAGAAACTTAATGGTCCTAATCTCTTATCCATTTTTATAAATTAAGAAATAAAGAGTAAACCAAATAGATGACACAGAAATTATTTTATTCCCTTCTCATTGGACCGATTTTTGAATTTCTTCTTTTTTTTTAAAAATACTGTAGAATCATCATAATTCAAAAGGACTTGAGGAAAGAATATTTATCTCTTGGTTACACTAGTCCAACAATGCCGAGCATTATATACTAGTCAAACAGTATGTACTAGTCAAACAGTTGGACTAATTGTTTCCTATATGTATATATGAACACCAGCAACAAGCATACTCCATCAAATTGGGATTGGTTCTTCAACGACTGCCTTTTGATCGGTTTGTAGCAGAAGGCCAGGTCCTACAAAATCAAAAATCCCTTCAGGTCATTGACCTCCCTCCAAGTTATCTTGTAAAGACCTCTCACCTGAAACTAATGCTCACCACCTAAAACATTAAACCATCAAAACATCACCATCTGTAAAGTATATTTCTTGTGTTTTGCCCACCACCTAAATATATGATCTGCATATTAATGCTTTGATTTTTAATAAGGCTCAACTGTATTAGAAGACCAGATAACACTTGAAAAGGTCCATCTTCACTTCAACCACTCCAATCCTATGACTATGAAAGCATCTGCTTCTCTCTATTAGTTAATTAAAGAGATCCAAGATACCGAAACCAATCCATTTGGCCAAAATCTTATCCCTAGTCCTCGTTGCATCCTGGACTGCTTCCATATTCCTACCAGGCCTCTCCACATTACCAGACTTTATCCTTCTCTAACCTCAGCAGTTGACTCTAGATTTCATTTAACAAGTTCATGGGTCCTCCCAACCACTCAAAATGTTACATCAAGGATGAGGCTCTGCTATAATTCCACTCTGTTCAATTTAGAAATGTTACACAGTCATGTGAGTTTATGTTTCCGGTCAGAACTTGACTCATGGATACATGATACATGATACCCAAGAACAAAGAAAACACAACTACCAAATACATGAACGTTGAAAACAACTGACTGCCAGAACTGGCAAATGCTCATTCCCATATGAAACAAGGATTGATCCCTTGCATTTTCAACAATCATGAAGACTTACTTCCAGCAAGATCCTCTAAAGTAAGATTCAGGGTGTCCACCGAACCTTTCCTCACCTCCTCTCCTCGTGCCGCTAACAGATCTTCCACACTCCCAGGCTCCCCAAACCAACCAAGTCGATCTGCAATGAGATGGAGATTATTGCACCCTCCACAGCGAACCACCACCACTCCCTTTTCATATGATTCGCGGCAAAGAGTCTTCACAGATCTGGTCTCGCAAACCTTGCATGTATAGATCATGGCAAGATCATGCCTCTTGGATGCTTTTAAGTTAGTGAAAGCTGCATAATTCACACTGGACTCCTTAGCAATAGGGCTAAGCCTTTCATCTAAGTCGGAGATCTTTTTTGGATCATCCTGGCAAGGTTTCAGGTCCCCAGCATCTTCACTGGTTGTATCTGTTAATTCCGCCTCTGTTTGGATATCTCTTATGCCTTTTGTTACATGGGAAGACCAAGCAAGTCCTGTTATGATGGTAAGTTCTATCACACTGGCTTCAAGTTATATGAAAATCAACTAGACTGCAAAATAAAGAATCAATCAAAAAGTGACTAGACACAGATATGCATATTACATAGGGGAAAGGAAAAAGGTTGTCAAAACTAATCAAGCAGCATGATGTAAAACAGAAGTCGCGTAGTTTGTTACTTTGGAAGTCTGAATTACCCGGTTGGAATATTCAACCTAGAGTGCTGCACAAGTCATGACAGTCAGATGGTTGTTGATTCCAAAATACCATGAGGGTTTCTCTATAAGAAAATTAAACCTAGAGTGTTGCACATGCTTAGGGCTCCTACTACAATTTCCTAATGCTTCATGCCCCTTTTGTCCACTCATCTTTTACTATTGAGTAATGGGGCACATGCAATACTTAGTTAAGGAATTCAATCATGTAGGCAGGGTTATAGTTTACCGAGTACACTTTTCTTATCATACCACCAACCCAATTAGTTCTAGGAATCAAAAAATTTATTGGCAAATTAACTTCACATGTGATGTTTTCCAAAAGGAAGAGTGAAATGATCAAGGTTGCCGTTACCACTTCTTTTGAAATAACAACCACGTACACAAGTTTACCATTATTGAAGAACTTTCAACCAAACTTGTGAGACACCAAACCAAGATGGAGGGAATGAAGGAACAAAGAGAAAGACACTGATGGTGATTTAAGAGTTGATTTATTAATATGTTTATGTTAGGCAGGCCAAATATCATGGTTGTCTTCTTGTTTGGGTTTTTGCTAATTGATGGTACGATTCATTCATATAAAAAGAATTTCTACATTTTTACTAATTTTGTGAAATTTTGTTATTACTGCAAAAGGAACTCCCTTTCCTTTTCAGAGAATAAATGATGACCCCAAATTCAAGACATATCCTGGGGATTGCTTTTCACAAATTTGATGATTCTCTTGAAGGGCTTACACTTCACAAGGGAACCATACTCTTACTCAGATATGATGAAACACAGTAAACCCTCCATATGCTGAACGATCACATGAACTTCCCATCCAATAAATTCCTCCCACTGGTATCTTTGTTTCGCACTTCAGGAAAGAATTAGGGATTTATTCTTGGGTTAGAATCACAAAGCCATCTGACTTAGGCTATAATGTTTCAATTCCTCCCACTGGCATCTTTGTTTCACACTTCAGAAAAGGATAAGGGAACTAATGCCTGTTCTTTGGTTGGAATTACACATGAAGAGAATAACCCACCGTTTTAAGCTTTGTTAGATCTGAAACTGAATCTGAATTAGGTCAAAAAACATACTCCATCAATCTAATGTTTGCTGGCATCGAGCCTACTAGATCCTCCTCTTCCAAGATAGGCATAATTTTCAACATTTAAAAAAAAAAAACAACCAAAGGGGATGAACAAAATCAAAATTTGAGAATAGAAAAGAACCACAACAAATCTAAACATAACGTAATGAATTTCTAAAAGGCTTTTTGTTTTCTATCGGATCACCAAAAAAAAAAAAGCTTTTGTATCTACCGTTCTTATAACCATTCACCAATCCACCAAAGAACGCTTTTTTGACCGAAATCAAACAACCATGAATAAAAAAAAACCATAATTTCAATTCAAAAACGTAAACTTTTAATAGAGGAATGATTCCAGATCTTGACGAATAGCGCAAGAATCGAGGTAAGGTGGGGTATGAGAGGAGTACCTTGCGAAACGAGGGGTTGGAGTCGATCTCGGCAGAGGAGGGAGGCGAGCCGCCTCTGGAGGAGACGAGCGGCAGCCATGGAAATTCGCCGGAGTTCCCAAAACCCTAGGCCCTGGGCCGCTCTTTACGTCATGAGGTCGACCCGAGCCCTAGCATATGTCCAAATGTTGGACCGTCCGGCCTTACAACATTGGGCCTAAGCTAGGCCCAGATATATGATCCGTAATAGTAACATTGGAAGGTTAGGTCACGCAGTCCACTCTTTGTATTAGAAACACATGTTTAGTTGGACAGAATTAGACTCTAAAATAGAAACAGAAATCGATAGACTTTATTTTAGCCATTTGATTGGATGGAGGTCATTCTGATTTTAGAGAAAAATAAGAATATCCCAATCCCCCAAAATCAATTCCTATGCTCTCCTAGCTTTAAATTTCATTTCCATTCCTATTCTATTACGAATCAAATGCACCGGAGAACATGACTGTTCTAATTTTCATTCCAATCCATTCTAATTTTGATTCTAATCATAAGTCAAATATGTGTTAATACAATTTGAATTGATTAATGAAATTCTGTAAGTGCTCGTGCAAAAAGAGAAATTAATGATCCCATTTCAATACCTTGCTTATTAGTGAATGAAATGGTGATAAATAATAGTTTCTAAATCCCCGCTCCCCCCCCCCCCCAAAAAAAAATGTCATTAAGAATGTTTCAATTTAGATAAGCTCTAAAATAATCTATGGAAGTCAAACACTTGAACAAGAATAGATAAACAGATGGTGTAAATGTAGGACAATGCATATGTGATTCACGGGTGAGGTCATTGGTGAGCATGCAGGACGACATTCTCCACCTTGCTGGTCATCTAGTATTATCAGCATTTTTCGTTATATTTTGATAAATAAACTCCAATTATGCGGCAGAACAAGGAAGAATGTCTACATATCTACAACCCTCGTGCCATGGATGCATCATAAATCTAATCCTAGCTCAAAAAAAAAAAAAAAAAAAAAAAGACACTCCCCTGCACTCTAATCCTTGACATGGTTGATTCTAGTGTCGTCTTCAAAGCCTCCTCATGGCCCGCACTCCACCCAACCTCATTTAGGTTTGACTAACCCAAAGGAAAAGATCATAGCAAAAGTGACAACTCTACTAAATCTAGTGCCTGGTCTCCGTCAATAGTACGTTGAAAAATCCATGGTCATGAAAACAAATTCCCTCAAGGAACGGCAAAATGCGAAGAATGAATGGCATCAAAGGGCATAAAGTAACTTGCGATGGGATCCTTCAAAGTTGCCTCAACATGCTCTAATTTCTTCTGCCATCCATGAACATAGGTCAGTCTCCACATCCATCACGTCATGGATGCAGACGTAGAAAATGAAAACTTGCAGGCCCTCCTCTCGGTCGATAGTCGGTAGCAGTTCTTCGTGTCTGGCCTCTGGTTTGGGGCAAAGTCTTACCTTAGACTGGGAACATAAGCAGACAGCATTATGTCCGCTGAAAGGCAGACATATACCAAATGTCCAATCTAATATGAAACTAGCTCAATTCTATAGGAGCATGATCCTCTACGGTGCTCGGACTGCATCACAGAATGCTGGGCAGCTTTGGATGGTCGCTGTCAAAAGATAGACGACCATCAAATAAGATAGTCCACCAAGATATATTGTATCCATACACGGTGCACATTGTTTGATAGCAGCTATCCAAAGGTACACGGCACTCTACAATACAGCCTGCGCACCTAGAGAATCTTAGATGATTCTATAAACCCGCACTCGATGTCAAGGATTTTCACAGCCCGCCGCTGGAACTCACCTCCCAAAACCTCATCATATGTGTGAATTTTTTGCCACAATTAAAAAAAAAAAAAAAAAAAAAAATCAGCTTTGGTGCATACGCCAGACTTTCGGCTAGGCCCAAAGGTGGCAATTCAGCATTCGATGAGCCTTCTTCCACTTACCCACGTTGTACCTTGTGCATGCTGGGTGGGCTGCACTACCCAGAGGTTCTTCCAAACACGATCCTAGTTAATTGCATCTTATGTATTGATGGCAATTGTAGCTGACCCATCAAGTATTCAACTCGATCCAATTCAAATGGAGTGGATTTTATCCGGCTCTATTAAAACTTGACGGTGTGTATAGATTTTGTTAGGATCGTAGCTCCTAACCAATTTTTCAAAAGACAAATATTCATGAGAATATGAGGTTTATTAGTTTTTATCCATTAGACACAGGGATTTTATACCTGAATTAATCTGCATCAAGCTAGATCACCCTCAATCAGCAGGCTTGATGGTTAGATCAATTTAATCTTACCAACCAGGCATCAGTCGATCTTTCCTATCGACTCCCACAATTGTTGTTAATACATCAGTCTCCCTTCGGCTACCAACCCCAGTCAGAATTTCACCAAATCTCTTCGACTACCATCCTCTCACAGAATCTTCTTCGGCTACTAACCTCTTATCGGGTCTCACAGAATGTGCGCTGAAACTTTGCACAACAGATTCTAGATAAAACATCCAAAATAGATTCCAGTCAAGTAAAAATAATGATATGTCTGGTCTCCAATCCAATCCGATATAACTTTAATCTAAATTCCCCTTTCAAAATTAAAATTATTTTATAATATTTGCATAATGAGTTTCTTATTCGGCCCTATCTAATCCATCTTACCTATCCAACTCGACCGGATCTGCACTATTATTTGATCCAACCTAACTTGACTCGGGATGGATATGAGATAGATATGGGCATTGAAATTTTTAGTTGCAGAATAGATATGAATATTGACGGATCCGATCCATACCCTACATGTTGCGTTCCCAAATCCTATGTTATGTTACACCATGGGATGGCAGAATGGGCTCTCAGGCCCCTGTGAAGTTAGCATCACATTAAGTTGGGCCACGTATACCAGAACACTCTGGCCTAATTATAATCATAATAAATTGGTTGTATCCTAATTATCTTAAGTCGGCTTTACAGGTCCTCATCGCTGAGCATCCTTATTCATAATCACCTATAATGTCATTTCATGTTTTTTTATAAACTAAGATATCTAAATGTATTGGAGGTTTTTAGATCTTCGTGGTATATTTATGTCGTCTCAGTTGATTCCATGTCTCCTCATCCAATACAGGACTCCACCTAAGTTATGAAAAAAAAAAAAAAAAAGCCAATCCATCTAAACTAGGCAGGGGCGGCTGAAGGGTAAGGCCACCGAAGCCCTTGCCTTAGGCCCCCGCCCCCAGGAGGCCCCCGCCTCCGTCTCCGACGTCCTGGTCCCGCCTGAGCCACCCTCCAGGCCTCCGGCGCTCCGCGGCTCCGCCTCCATGTCTCTGCGGGACCGCGGCTCCGCCTCCGACCGGACGGCCCCCGCCTCGACGAGATCCACCAGCGCCTCCCCTCCCTCGAGGCCTCCGTCCGCCCGATCCGCGCCCACCGCGACGCCCTCGCTGCCGTCGGCGGCCATATCGACCGCGCCGTCAGCCCCGCTGCCGCCGTTCTCAAGGTGTTTGACGCAATGACGCCGTCCACGGCCTCGAGCGGCTGCTGCGGCCCCTCCTCTCCGACCCCGACGCCGACCTCCCCGGCTCCCCGGCTACCTCTCCGTCCTCAAGCGCCTCGAGGAGGCTCTCCGCTTCTTCTCCGACGGCAACAACTGCGGCCTCGCCGTCCAGTGGCTCGATGACATCGTCCGGTCAGCCGTCCAGGACAACCACCGGTAAGTTTCTTCTTTTTTTTTGTTTTTCGGCACTCCCCCTCCGCCCCGCTTGGTGCGCCGGGCCGGCGGCCAGCGGGCCGCCGGTCTGCCTTCGTTTCTCGAAAGCCAGAGCCCGGAAGAATCGAAGAAGGCTCCTCCCTGGCGGCGGTCCACCCCCCGACCTTCACCGGTAAGTTTCTTCATTTTTTTTTGTTTTTCGACACTCCCCCTCCACCCCGATTGTGCGCCGGGCCGGCGGCCCGCCGGTCCGCTTTCGTTTCTCGAAAGTCGGAGCCCGGAAGAAGGCCCCTCTCTGATCCCGCCTTCATTTTTAGCTTTAGGCCTCCAAAGATGTTGAGCCGTCCCTGAAACTAGGGATAAATTGATAGACAGCCACAACTAGATTTGTTCCATAATTGGAAGGGTGAAGATTTTCATTCGCTTCCCATGAGTAGCTATCCTTAATCCTCATCTGCCATGTGGAGTCTTAAAACTTGGCAATCCAATTCAAGACTTGACTCTATCTCTATCCATCTCAATTGATGCCAATCTTTGGTGACCTAGAATTGGCACACATTTCAAAGCAAATTCCTTGTCAGACTAAGTCCAAGCCATGATGGATTTCTCTTTCAAATTAACGCGATCATTTGAAGGAGCTAACATCACATATAACTAACACTAAAATATGCACCCCTAATCAATCTTGAGCCGGGCCAACTCAAATAGCTTTTTTCAAGTTCAATCCAAAGCAAAATGATTAAAGACAAATTAAGGGACACTCTATTTAAGACATATTTGGTTAGGGAGAGTTGGATTCTGAATAAAAATGAGAATGAATGATAAACTTGCTTTAGCCTATGCATCTTGGTGGTAGGTAAGGTTAGGCCAGAGATGGTTCTGAACTGGTCCTTCATAAAGATGCTTACATGGGTCATCTTGGCCCAAGGTAACAAGGACATAGTTTGGATGTTTTGAATCTAGAACCAGACTTAAGAGGGAAGCAATGTTTTACTAGCTGGATTACCAACTAGATTGGTTATCAATAGAGGACTCATTGTAACAATGCAACTTGTCAAAAAAGTTCTTTCAACATTCAAAAAGAGAGTATCACGAAAAGTTTCTCGGTTGCATCATGTTGGCTTTCAAACAAGTTTAGCCAAACGTAGCTTATTTCTTTTCTTCCTCCAATTTTAGATTGATGTGTACTTATAAAATATCTAAAATACTCTTAATTTGTTGGCGCCGTTGTTTTTTTTTTTTTTTTTTCAATCATTTGAGATTTATATTGATGAAGTTATTTTGGTCATGACCATTTATGATTTTATTTTTTTTTTACACCTTCTTATCTCTTTCATGTTCTTAGAAATTGAAATTTCTCTACACAGTAGAGTTTTTTTTTTTTTTGTTTTTCATCTTTTTACCCTTTTTGTTGTATATACTTCCAATTCAACTGGATTAATTTTTCAGCACTATATCATCGTTTTCTTCATAGCTCATGAAGCAAACAGTCAATTGATCTTAAAAAAAAAAAAAAATTGAAGGACATAATATAGATAAATAGTCCAGATATTTTTTAGAGCAAAATATAAAAATTATCGTATAATAACTCTTAAAGGTATACGAACAGAAATTTTCTTCATCAGAGAAGATCACGGAAGCCGCTGCGCACCACTAACACGGGAGCCAACGCCGCGTTCACACGTCCTGTACGAATCCGTGGACTTGTTTCAGGCATCAACTGGGCGTTTCCACCGCCCGTGTCCATCCCAACAGTTGCCTCGATCTCCTCCGTTCCCGTTCCCGTTCCCGTTCCCCCAAACTTTCCCCTTTCTCCCTTCCTTCCTCTGGAGTCCTAATTTGACGCGCAGCTCGATTCCTCTATGATTTCGAGGCCTCATCCCCACCTCCTCTTCTCCTCCCCTTCTTCTCATGTGCAAGAACCGACGCGCCGCCATGGCCTCCGATCCCAAGCCCCGGCCGTCGTCCCGCTCCTCCTACAGCTACCCCGTCACCAACTCCGGTAGCTACCCCCGCACCACCGCATCCTTCTCCTCCTCCTCCTCATGGGCCATCTCCGCCGACTCCAAGACCTCGTCATCCGCCTCCCTCGCCGCGCTCCGCGACTCCCTCCCAGAGACCCCCACAATCTACTCCTTCGCCGAGATCTCCGCCGCCACCAACAATTTACTTGCTCGCAGCCTCGCCTCCGGCTCTTCCTCCTCCTGGCGATGTTCTCTTCGCGGCAAGGACGCCGTCATCTTCCAGCGCCCCTTCCGCGGCGACCCCGCAGCCCTCCCCGGCCGCCTCGGCGCCGTCTGCAAGAGCCACCACAACAGCCTCGTCCGCCTCCTCGGCGTATCCCTCGCCGGCGACCACATCTACGTCGTCTACGAGCACTCCCCTGGCGCCTCCCTTGCGGAGTGCCTCCGCAACCCCCGGAACCCCAACTTCACCCCTCTCTCCTCGTGGATGTCTCGCATCCAGGTCGCTGCCGACCTCGCCCAGGGTCTCGAATACATCCACCACCACTCCGGCGTCATCCACAACCGGATGAAGAGCTCCAGCGTCCTCGTCACCGAGCCCAATTTCCACGCCAAGATCTGCTACTTCGGCGCGGCGGACCTCGCCGGCGAGGTCCCCGTCACGACCAGCGCCGAAGACAAGGAGGCGGCGTCGGGGGAGATCTGTCCCTCGTCCCCTCCGTCTCGCAAGATGAGAAGAGCGGGCAGTGGCCGGATGAAGATCGAGGGGTCCAGGGGTTACATGGCTCCGGAGCTGCTCGCCGGTGGGAACATCTCGCGGCGGTCCGACGTGTACGCCCTCGGCGTGGTGCTTCTGGAGCTCCTCTCCGGCGACGAGCCACTCAAGTACCGGTTCGATAAGGAGGGGAAGGACGTCCACAGGGTCTCTCTCATCGAGACGGCGAGGGAGGCCATACGCCCGGAAGAGGACTCCTCCGAGCAGGAGCGGCGGGGGAGGGTGCGGCGGTGGGTGGATCGGAGGCTGCGGGACTCGTACCCAGTGGAGGCGGCGGAGGATCTGGTCCGGGTGGCGCTGCGGTGCGTGGAGGCGGATGCGGCGGCGCGGCCCGACATGACGTGGGTGGCCGGAAAAGTATCCAAAATCTTCTTGGACTCCAAGGTGTGGGAGGAGACGGTTAGGGTTCCGACGGACTTCTCGGTGTCCATAGCTCCGCGGTGAGAATAAGCGGTGGTGGCGATGGATGTTGACGGGAGTCGCGCGACCGAACGGATTCCCCCAATTTTTTTTTTATGTTTGTATTTTTGTAATTTTGTATTCATACGATTTAATTATACCTGGAAAACAACAAAAGGTGATGGGAGCCGATGCATCCTTCCACTAATGGCGATTTGATGGCGGGCAGAGGTGGACACGGTGGTTGTGAAATTTTTGGAGTTATTGCTTTATGGTTGAATTTTTTTTTTTTTTAAATACTGATAAGGATTTGGTGAATGGTGATGGCGGAGGGGACAATGGTTGTGGAATTTTTGGATTCGTTGCTTTACGGTTGATTTTTTTTTTGATATGTTTATGATTTGGCCAGAGCGTCTATGTGGGTTGGCAATTTGTCACTCTCATGTTTTAAATGCTGTGAATAAAATTTTCTTTTGATCATGAATTTGTCACTCTCGTGTTTTAGATGCTGTGAATGGATTTTTTTTTTTTTTTTTGCTAAAAAAAGTGGGAGTTAAAAGGGCGCTATCCAGCACATCTATCTCATAGGTTTCAAATTTTATTGAAAAATATTTAATTCGGGATCGAATTTGAATGAATAGATGATTTTTTCTTTGGACGAATTTAACGGATGAGTACAGATCATCAATGGATCAGATGTCATGTCACAGTTTGGTATCTATCATAATTCAAAATTGGATCACGCTGTTGAAAATAAAAATTTGTTTCATTAAAATGTCACTTCAGTAAATAAAAATATTTTTTTTGATGATGATTGTAGGATGAAGATATTTTTTAGTTTTATTATATACGGATATGATTCTTCTCTTTCTTTTTGGCCATTAATCCGTGCCTGCCTGTGGATGTTGGATATTTGTCGCAAATTGGACGAAAGGTTGGGATTCATGTATAAGGTTGTGTTCTCCACCGTTGCATGAGCTTGTGAGTTTCTCAACATCAATGCTACTACATAGGTATCGTTGAAGAGCGACTTCCAGACTCTTTTTTTTTTCCTTTTGGGCAAAAGGTGATGCAAGCTAAATGAACCAATATGCGGAAGTAGCCGAAGGTGTAGAGAATTTTTTTGTTTTTCCAGAATTCAGACAGCAACGTAATGATCATTGCATTTGATGTATGCTCAGATAAGATTCCAGCTACCTACTCGGAGAGCATCGTGATGTCATGGGGCGTCGCATCGAGCAATCTTATCCTTTGGCACCAACTGAACTCCATGGAATGATAAGGTCAAGCTACGGGCTATATGTTATCAATACATGGTTGTGTAAATTGATTACTATGACCCAATGATCACCCGTAAACTTTCTGAAGATCAAATGATAATGTAAGTGAATTTTATAAGGTTTACTATGTCTGCATGCAACCAGGAAGGTTTATTCTTTAATTAATTGACTTGTGATCAGCCATATCATAACCATCTAATAAAAATTTAGTTGATCAAAGCAGGTTCCTAGATAGCCCAACAGCCCAACTAGGAGTAGGCAAACTTTTGCTTTGAACAAGGCAAACCCAATTGGAAACTCCATGCCCAGCCTTTTACTTCTGTAAGTCCAGTTGGGCCCAGAGTACTAATTTGGAAGTACTTGAGTCTAACTCGCATACTTAAAAGATGGTTTTCTGACGAAAGAACAAGTAACACAAAATGTCTGGGGATTGATCTCATGATTGCATCTGGAGTTTAGAGAAATTTCAGTAACTTTATCATAATAATTGTTTTTTTTTTTTTTCCTTTCCTTTTTTTAGTTCCTGAAGCAAGGAATCCGACTGCGGTACTTGGCCGTGCCAGACCGCGAGAAACCACCCCTCTTTGTGCCACCGCATTTTCTATCGGATTCTAAACTCAGCTCTAGCTTACGTTGCTGAAGGTACAACCTAACTCGATCGTTTTATGTCACAAAGGAAAACAAAGAAGAAGAAGAAGATTTTAACATTCTTTTAATTGGGATTGGATGTCTCCGAAGCCTGGACAGAGACCTTTAACTTGAAACCTAGCCTGAGTTCGAGCTAAAAAAATGCAAAAACAAGTCACATCCTAACATTAGGTGAAGACCATCGACAAGCCAATGTTTCGCTTGGGGTTGACATTAGGGTGGTTTATATGTATTTCTTATTTTTAAAATAGGTCTGCATACAGATGATTTAAAAAGATAATTTAAAAAAATTTAAAAAGGTGATGGATTTGCCATGGGCTTATGTACTACGCGGCGTCACACCTGGGCATGCCATGGGCCCTAGGTGTCACACCAACACTAGTAGATGGGAAAGCTCTGGATGGAGGTGTGGGGGTCTCACACCAACACAAGTGGATGGGAAAGCTCTAGAGGAAGATCCCCAGATCCGGTGAAGGAGATAGATTGGCTCTTGTTCATCATGATGATGATGCACACTATATATCGTACTAATGATGTCTCATCATATTTTAGGTTTGAATAAAAATCTTTCATCTTCGAGATGGATGATGTAACAACAATTTATGATAGTACAAAACTCTATGATACAATAATTGTAACACAGAGGATCAACCTCTTGTTAGCCCTACTGATACTTTTTGTTGGTCTAGCTAGCTGGAGCTGGATTAGACGTTCTATCATGGATCATTAGTTTATTTATTTGGATTGAACCAAGAGAGAGTTGGAGGGTTTAAGCTAGGTATCACCACTTCTCAGCCTGGTATAGTCAAAAAAAAAAAAAAATTCCAACAACAATTTCTTTTCTTTCTTTCTCTCCTTTTTTTTTTTTTTTTTTTTTTCCTGATAAAAATGAGTTAAAGAAGACCTAACCTAAGAGATATGTCATTAATATAATATAATAAATATAATAATTTAGTTATGTTATAGTATGTCCTAGTGAGAGATTACCAACTTCGTATCCCATACATTTTGATGAGAGGAGGTATACAAAAATCATACATAAAAAATGAATAACTGGCACCCTGATTAGTTTAATCCAGAGGAGCTACTGAGTTGATGCTAGGATGATGCTGCTGGTTAAATAGTTTTTTTATACAAATCAAAATCTGATTAACTGAAGAACTCTGATTGGCAGGCAAGTGTTCGGTCCAGGATAAGAACATCTTAGCGACATTTCTCGCCACAAAAATTCATAAAAAGACATGAAAGTCAAAACACCATTTATTCTGTTTTTTTCATAGTATCCAAATTATTGTCACAATGAGGACATTAATCTCCTCTCTGCAAGAATGGAAGCGGTCATCCAGTCGTCAAAAATTTCATAAGAACAACAGAGTTTGCGAGAGATCATTAATCCAAAATTTTTGTAACAGCATTGACCAGACCAGACTCTGATTCCAACAACAATTTCGTCTAATACGCAGACTACATTAACTGTGCAAATGAATTAATTTATGGTTAAAGACTCGATCTTGGTTATTGTAATAGAAATTTATAATGAAAGCCGGTGTTCCATGCCAAGAGGGTTTACGGTATATCTTATTCGTTTCTCAAATAAAAATATTTTTGTTTTCGGGTAGTTGGGCAGGAAGGAGCAGCAGATGTTGGTGATAACAAGACCAGGGACGTGATATCTGAAGAAGATCTTCTCCGACATCCCCTTCTCGCCAACGAACGATGAGAAGGAAAACAACAAAAATCTCGTAGTCCAGCCCTCACTCATCCCTAAACACAGTGTGGTTAATAGGTCAATCAATTCATGACCCAGAAAAGAAAGAAAAAAAAAAAAAAAGAGGAGAGTGGCAGAAAGAAGAATCCCGACCCAACTTGTGCGCTGTGATCCCTCGGATGGCAAGCCATGCATGTTCCCCACCCTTACGTCACTACAGTAACCCTATCCCACCTACTGAAGTCTATAGTTATTTATCACATCTAATCTAAGGCATCAACAAAGGACCACTGGCATCCACTTGCACAAGGACTTTTCCAAGACTGTGATGAAGGGAGGAGACTTCTGGGAGCTCGATCACAAATAATATATCGTGGAACAAGAGGTTTCCAGCAAGCATGCGTGCCTTTGAGACTGTTACGTCGGCAAAGGTGATGGTCAAGTATGGGACCTCTTACAAAAGCTCTAATTTTTTGGTTTTACAGTCAAGAAAAAGTGCCTTTAACCAGCAATATTTATTTATTTATTTATTATTATTTTTGATAGAGAACTAGCGAATTTGTTAAGCTAGAATTCGTGGCCAGGTGTCTTCACAAGATATGAGTTTGTAGAAAAGAGGTGCTTTGATTTACCATTAGAAACGCTGGTGGAACTTTAGTAGTTGTAGTAGTGTTATGATATAGAATATAACTGTACTCATGTTGAAATTGCATGCAGCATGAAAATAAATGATTTATGTTATTTAAATATTGAGGAGGACCGATATTTGCTTGGAGAGAGATTTTTTAATAGTTGTTAGATGGCTTTCAAATCCATTATCTAGTAAAATCAAACTTCACCATCTTCTTCAGGACTGCTAGTGAGTATTGTAAACATTGTCCTCTTTTATGGTTTCTTATATATATATACAAATATATCAAGAAGCCAATAGTGCAACTAATTGGACGGCATCTTACATGATCAATCATTTAGAATCAATATTATGGAATCCTATGACAAATATTTCTGATCTATTGTTAAAATTATGTACTATAAGAAATTAGATTTTTAGTGATAATAAAAATTATCATAAAAAATATAAAACATCACCATTAATAGTTCTAGTAATGATATTTTGGATCATCACTCGTTGGTATTAATACTCGAATCACTAATGTATTAATGGTAACTTTTAAAGCTAGTCATTATTAATCAACTCAATAATAAGAATATTATTGTCACTAATATTTATAATAACATTGACGATAATATGTTATCATAAAATTTATTATTATTAGTGATGATGATGTTGTCACTAATATTTGTGATGATAGTAATACAAATATTGTTACCAATACTATGACTATTAGTAATGCAAGTAGCATCATAATATTTTTCTATAGTAATAATAAAGTCATCATTAGTGTTAGCATATCAGTGACAATACTCTGTCACTAAAATAAAATAATATTAGTGATAAATAATATCACAATTAAAAGTACACAATATTAATGATAATTAGTATCACTCAAAGCTTTGTGACCATTAAATATATTTTTAGTGATGATAAGATGTCACTAATAATATTTTTTTGAAAAAAACAAATGGTCTTATGAGTATATGTTGCATTACATGCTTTATAAATTGGGATCAATTTACATTCATAATAACAATAAACATAGATGCCATAAATTATATATATCAAATCCTCATATATCTATTACAATGTCAAAATATATCCAAAATATAATTATAAATTTCAGTCCGCACATATCCATTGTGAAATACAAAAAACATATGTTATAATCTTATGATCCTGTATAATGCATAAAAACTATAATTAATTTATTTACATAAATATTACAAGGAGAAGAGAATAAGAAGAAATACTTATCAAATTATGAAAATAAAATAAATTTAATTAATTATATAATATGCTTTTAATAGTGAAACTTATATTATTAATAGAGATAGTTGAGGAAGATGTATCATATAGCTGATCGAAAAATTATCTATTACTGTTAAAGTATACAAAAAGAATAATCATTTGACATTGCAAAGTCTCTTGGATCTCTTTTTGTATTTATGTATTCATACCTCAATAGTTTTATACTGAGCCTCAAATTCTGCATGTTGGAATTGTATTTCTGCTTAGAGTCGTGAATTAGCCTTCTCTTATATTTTTATCATCTCAATAAGTCTTTAGACTTCATCTTCTAAAATATCAGCATACTTTTCCGTGTAGTCTCAGTCTAACATGAATACTCTACTTTTTTTTGGAGGCAGATGTAATTCCTCCTATTCTGAAACTATGTGAATGGCCTAAGCTCCTTCTCAATACATATGCGAAATGCTCAACTTGTAGCATTTGATATAGAAAAAATTTTCTCTTGACGTGTCTCACTCACCTTTTGAAGCATGTTCTATATTTGTATATAATAATAAAGAAACATAATTAAAAATTATCAACGTAAATCATAAACTATAATAATCTTATTCAACATACCATAATCTCTTTTCCATTTAGAATGGACCAACTTGTGTTAGATCTCAAATGAGCGGCCTTCCAAACTATCATAGCATTCGACCGCTCTTCGGATTCTAGATCTTTTTGTTAGCAATGAATAAGAAGCAAAAAAGAATATAGACAAAATCTTAGATTTTAAGTTAGAAAAGTTACAAACTTTTAACTTGTGGTATAATAGTGGAAATTAGTATGAGCATTACCATCTTATAAACTTTTTGAACTATTGACTTTATACCTATAATGGATACAACTACTAGTTTACTGTTGTTGGATGTATTTTGGATACTCGTATCCTATGTTAAAGAAATACATTAAATTTAAAATATATTAAGATAATTAAAGAAGCAAATAACATGGTCAAAATAATAATAAAAAAGTACATTGAATTTTTATGTATTCTATGTATGTTCAATTAACCACTACCAATTTTCTAGAGACACATCATCCAAGCAACCCTTCTTTTCATGTTATGTTTTGTGTAAATTATAAAGTTGAGTCATATATTGCCTTTATACTTATTTCATCTTATATTGATAAAAATCATCCAAGAAAGAAAAACTATCTTGAAAATCATATCAATAACAATACTTATATGCAATAATTAATCAGATAAGAGCACCATATAATTCTAAAGATGTGCAAAATTTTTATCAATCATGAAAGTTTATTTGCCAAAATAAATTATATATATATATATATATATATATATATATATATATATATATAGATATATGAACCTTCAAAAATCTCTACATTGTCTTGATATCCTTATCAAATATATCTTTCCAACCTTTAACTTGAAAAGACATAAGCTGTGTAACACATTTCGTTACTTCTGATTTAAAATACTTGGCATGCTCTCTAAATACTTTGTCAAATAGATGAGAAAACTGAATATCAAAATTTTTTTCTTACCCTTCTTCTTGACGAACTTCACATTAATAATAGGCCCATGCCCTCTCTTCTAAGAGGCATTAGATCCTATTAAAAAAAATTAACAAACTAAATGATACATATGAAATTCATAAACTAATAAGGTAGCATGTAAAAAAATACTTTATTGAAAACTAATTTGAATAATTACTAATTCAAGACCCTAACATCATGATAAAAATTTCTAAATCTCACAATTAGTTATAAATTGTTGCATTGATGGAGATACGTCAATAAGCACATTGACATCTTATTGTTCATCATGATGAGAATTTGTGGATTGAGTTGAGCTTGTTATTGATAAGTATCTTGATGATATATTTTATCTGTCAAGTAAATATTTTTCAATGCAGCATCAAAATACTTTAAGATTTAGAAACTATAATATAAATCTACTAAGTAATAATTATCCTATGTTCAATACAAAGTTAGTAACAAAGCTAAAGTATTCACACTAATATTCCATAAAAATCAAAATATTAAAGTTTATATAGAAAATATAAAGAATAATTTATAAATATATTATAATACTAAAATAAAATAATAAATAATCCATGACATCAATATTCATATTTGAGTAGAGATGCAAATGGGTCGAGCTACTTGCGAGCTACTCGAGCTCGATTCAAGTTCAAGCGAGACTCGACTCGATTATTATCGAGCTTGAGTTAAGCTCAAGTAACTTGAATAGTTTTTGAGTCGAACTCGAGTAGTAGAATACTCAGCTCAAAAGCTCATAAATCTATTGGAGTTTATATATAATTTTAATAATATTATTTTTATTTATAATATATATATATATATTAATATATGTATTATTAATAGTCTAAGGCTCAATTTCGAGCTTGAACTCGAGCTCAAATATGAATTGATTGATATTCGAGTCGAGTCGATCTTGAGTTTTGCCTATTTTTTATCGAGCCAAGTTCAAACTAGAGATATTAAGGCTCGATCGATCTTGAGCTGAATTTTGAGTCCAAATATTTTGAGTCGAATTGAGCTTGAGCTTCCAGCTACGTGGTTCTATTCGGCTTAATTGCATTTCTATATTCGAGAAACAAATATAATCCAATACAAATCTAGAATAAAATTATAAATAATCAATCATCAATATCATCTTCATGAATTGGATCTGTCTCATCATCATCCATGGAAATAAGTTTCTCATCATCAGTATCTTCTTCTTCTTCTTCCTCCTCCTCTTTTGTTTCTCGAATAAGAAAAGTATGATGCTTTAATGGAGTGCCTCCAATATTAGTGCTAGCTAACTTAGGTCTGCTCGAAGACACCACATCATTATCATCATCTATATTGAATTCATGATAAGTAAAGCCAATCTCCTTATTTTCTTGACTGGTTCATCTCTAACATCTTCTGGAGGCAAATCATATATATTGTGAGACCTTATCTTCACCATGACCTTCCAGTTGGGATCTCTAGTATTGTTCACATAATATACCTATTCAACTTGAGTAGCCAATACATATGGCTTATTGGTATCCAATCTATAAGCCACATTTATTATGTGAAATCCATGCTTGTCACCCCTAAATTATTTTCTTTTATTATAAACATCCCACCAATCATATTTAAATAGATAATCTAACTGTATGATATCTATTAAGATACTGAAATAGTCCATACGACCTTTAGTCCCATCTTCTTTTATTAAAACACCACTATTTTGTATTTCTAATTGCTTATTTTGTCCTTTTGTATCGAATTTACATCCATTAACTAGATAATTAGTATAGTAGAAAACCCACTTATCAAGACCATATGCTAGGCTCAGTAATTGATCACTGACTTGTTCATTCCTTTTATCTTATAATTACATTACCTATATGGTAAATAGCAACAAATTAGCATATTGAATAGGAAAAGCAAATACAAAATATTAAAATATGTTAATTTACTTACATGTCTTTTGGATCATTGGGGAAACTCTTTCTCATATCTTTTTTCTACATCATTAGGACTCCCTCTCTTTCTTCCTTATACATACTACACATCCAACAAGATCAAGAAAGAAGTAAATAATTAGAGATAGTGTGTAAAATATTAAACATAATGTCTAAATTACTAGTTATAAAAATCAGATCACTTAATAAATTTTGAGACTTCATCATAATTTTTTAGCGCATATATTCTAGCTTATGATCATTCTATCAAATTCAACTGTCCATAATCTCTCCCATTCAATGATTTGCTAACTTGTGCAAAAACATACAACCTGAAGTGAGATAAGTAATCATCTTCCTCATAATTTCTTTCAATTTGATTTAATCTTGTCTCAACTCCATACAAATATCTTGAATAAAATGTCATGCGTTCTTATACAATATAAGCTTCAATAATTGATCCTTCCGGATGAACTTTATTATCTACATATAATTTTAATCTACAAAAATATCTTTCAATGAGATACATCCATCGATATTGTACTGAATCTATAAGTTTTACCTTAGCTATTAAGTGAATCAGTAAATACACCATCATATCAAAAAATAAAGGAGAAAATATTTTCTCAAGCTTACAAAGGGTTACAATAATGGACTATTCAAGTTTCTTCAAGTCATCCAAACTGAGTCTTAGAGCATAACTCCCTAAAAAAGATAGTTAGCTAAATTAATGCCTCACACACCTCTTTGCACAAACCACTATACATTAAAAGTGAAAGATATCAGTGTAAAAATTCTAATAGTCATGATATTTCATTCCAAGGATACTATGAGTGGAGATGGATAGGGTTCAAAAACAAGATCAACTATGTTGAAAGTCAAGTTACAAGCTAAATATTTGGAGGTCATAATTTAGTTGTACAATGTCCAATTTTGATGATTTTTTTTTTAATTAGATGGTTTTTCAAAATCTATATTATTATGTCCCCTATAAGGGGTAGTGCCTCTAGTGATCCAAATAAAATTTTTTTATTTAAGACTTAAAATGAGCTAGTCAAATTAATTTTTTTTGATAAGATTTTGATCAAATATATCTCATAATACAAGAGGAATCAGATAGAATGATAGAAGACAAAATTGGTATAAAGGTCAAAATATATGATTTTAGTTTTTTCTGATTTATTTCTGTCGTATGTCTATTTTAGGAAAGTGAGTTATATTGGAACTGAGATAATTAATGAATCTAACCCAAATTTGAGTAAGATCATATCTCACCTTTATGATTATGATTCTATAACTCAATTTTTGATAAGCAATGAAATAAAAGAGGATATAAAAATCTTGCTTTCGCCAATTTTTCTATCTTTTCTCTCTCCTTGATTTGATTATAGGATGTCCTTTAACAAAGGATTAAATACCTTCTTTTTTTTGTTTCTTTAATAAATTCATGTTATAATAGTGGAATAGTCATCTTCAATCCATATTTGAATCGCATAAAATCTAAATACACATGTAATAACTGAGCAACCAATTAGTTGCTTCATATTTGCTAGAGTGCAACCAATTATCTATTACTTATTGATAATTTGTGATTTGTCACTGAAAGTAAACTTAGCCTAATAGTAGCACCTCTTTCTGCCATGCTCCTAAAGATTTTAGCTTCATTTATACTACTAGTGATAATATTATTTGTAATATATTGCATATCATTATAAATAATATGCTTTTAATGATATTTTTTTGATGGCACATTATATATCATCATCTATATTATAATTTTTTGTAATGACATCTTATGTTGTCACAAATAACATTCTAATCATGATAACCTTTAAGTGACAAACTATGTATCATCACAAATAGCATCTTTTTTATGATGATATCATTGTTATCTTAAATAATATACTAATTATGATAATTTTGTAATGATGCACGTATATAAATTATCAAAAATAGCATATTTTTTTATGACAACATTAAAATCTTAATGTTATTATAACTAATATACTAATCATGATGATTTTATAATGATACCGAATATATTATCATAAAGAGTATCTTTTTTTGTGATGATATTTTATATTATCATAAATAATATACTGATCAAGATAATTTTTTAGTGATACACTATATGTTGTCACTAATAATATCATTTTTATGATAATATAAAATATTATCATAAATAATATACTCTTAATGATTTTTTTTCTAATGGTGCATTTTATATTGTCATAAATAGTATAATTTTTGTGATAACACCTGATGTTTTTATAAATAATATATTATTTATGATGGCTTTTTAGTGATAAGTAATATATCGTCACTACTACTCGACCTATTATGACAGTATTTATGTCATCACTATTATACTTGATATTAGTGACAAATGCTAATGCCATCACTAAAAACTTAGCAATAGAGACAAATTTTCATATCGTCACTATTTTATCACCACTAATACTCTCAATTTTTGTAGTGAATATTTTATTTACTAATTCCATAGATATATTTACATCCATTTGATTTAATTTATTTGATTTATCAAAATATATATATAAATTTATTTGTATACATGGAGGAGGAATAAAATATTAATTAAGAGGGGCAAGCTTGACTGAAAGTAAAAACTTTGTAAAATAATTATGGTGAGAGGTCAAGAACTGATTCTTACCTTCAACATAGGGAGAATATCCTGGAAATTAAAATGTAGACTAACTCTACCTATAGGATATTCAGTTACTAATGTGGAACCATGATAAGGGGTCGGCTTGTTCCATGACTTTTTTTTTTTTTGATGCGATTGTTCTGTGACTTCATTTGAGTAATGTGTTATTTAGTGAGACATGGATTAGGTCTTCAATAATAAATTCTACATAGATTTTAGGAGTTTTATTCTTATGCTATGGGGGGATTGGACTTGTCAAACTTCAGACTTATAATATTTTTTTTTGATAAATCAGATAAACCACACTAATCTAGTATGAGTTGATCCAACAAAATTAAAAAATAAAATCTCTAAAAGTTAAAAGAGCCTCAACCACATCAATCCACGAAGCCTCTCCCGAATGCTGAGCCACGTATAAGGTGACCCAATCAACCGTACTATTCACCTTCTGGTACCTAATTAATAGAGATGTGCATCCTATCAGTAGCCTCCGAATATTGTGCAGAAGATGGTGGATCTGGGTCACTCTCCCTCAGTCTAAAATCTACTTAATCACTATGGCAGAATTATTCTTAATAATTAATCAATCAATTCGCTCATAGAGTCCATCTTGCATAAGTGATGCCTGTCCATATAGTCATTAGCTCCACTTCATGAACTAATATATCGAAAAGGTAACTACCATCCGCCGCCACAAGCCTCGCATCAAGCCCACATATAACCAAGGCGGCATCACCATTTGCTTCAATTAGACTTCCATTGAAGTTGACCTTGATAAAAAATAGGAGTGGGGGCTCCTAAAAAATGAAAACTAATTGGTGCGCTTGATGATGTTTAAGATGCAATTGGAATATGCTATTAAGTTCCTCGTGACTAGGGATAACTTGGCATTGTTGTTTTTGCTCAAACTATTACTTGATGAAAAATATTAGTTAGTCCAAAAAAGAGTAGCTTGCAGCACCATCATTCTTATAATGCATGTGCAAAATGAGAAAGAGGGGCACCCTCTATTTTGAACTCCCTTAGAATTATGAATGGCAACAAAATCCAAACCTACGGTACCCGATCCAATCCAGCTTGATTGGGTCGGATAGTCAACGCATTGACTGGGTTTGGGTGGAATCCGAACGCTTAATTTTGGGTTCGAACTGGGACTAGATAGTTATGCACCCAACACGATATCTGATCTGAACTATTTTCGTATTTTATTATATATATATATATATTAAATATATTTTATCAATTATCACCTACTAATTATTAAATCCTAACTTATTCATAAAAAATATTTTGACCAAATAAAGACTAAAAAATATTCATGCAATCATAAGATGCACCGGCATGATTACTATTTTTGGTATATTTTAAATTCGAACTTGAATTTCAAACATCGACTATTGATAGCAGGTTTAATTATTATTTAAGTCTTTTTGAAACTTGAAACTTAGATTTTTTTTTTTTAAATTATAGTTATATTTTTATTTACTTCAGAGGTGTTGGAACTAAGTATTGTTATTGATTGTCTTAGTATCTTAAATTTATATTGTATTTAAATTGAATGGGAAACTAAGTATTGTTGAACTAAGTGTTGTTGAATTTTATTTACTTAAAACAGTTTGAATTTTATTTTGATTGAACATGGAACTAAGTATTGTTTAATTTTATTTACTTAAGGCAGATATAATTTGTGGAATAGTAGTATGACTTTAAAGTTGAGAGAAATGAAAAAAAAATGCTCAATTTGACTTAAGTGGGTTCGGATTGGATAAATATGAAAATTACCCAATATCCGATTGAGATGGGTTTGGATAAAAAAAATCTAGTCCCGTTAGTGTTTGAACTAGATTTGGGTAGATCATTGGGTATTTAGATTTGGATTTGGGTAGTTAGAAATCCGATCTGATGCCATCTCTGTCTGGTGGAATGCGAATCAATACTCCTATGATATTTGGCTAATCTGGTTACCAATACACGTGAGATGAACGGTAATTGAAACAATGATCAGTATCGTATATGTGCGCGCGCTCGTGTGATACACAAGTTATTAGCCTCCCATGCATCAAAAGGTTTAAAAGCTGACCATTTATATGACTTTTTGATTGTTGTCATGGCAAAATATATACCAGAGTGGGCTAAGAAAATAATAATAATACTAATAATAATGTGATCATGGGAGATCCATCCCTGCATCCTGTTTGATACGGTATCATACTAGTAGTGGTGAGCACTCTTCAAGTCCAAGGGAGTAGGAGTCGACCGGAGCTAATTTGGCGCAATCATGCACTTCCGTTTACATGCACACAATATAAATGCCGCACTAATTGCCATGATGGATCTAGAGCAATTAGGAATGGTTGCTAACAAAAATAGCCCCTCCCCTAACTGCACGTGATTCAAAGCTAGCTATACCTGATTATAAGATCACCATCGGGCATGGCTATAACAATAGCAATCATAACACATTAGAATCTAAACTGCAAGCTCTATCACAATTATTAAAATATAAAATCTATTATAAGCCTTCATTGATGGTGTCCAGGCCTCTTGAATATGCTAAAACGCTCTTATTCGTCCATCCTGTGAACTTCTTTGTGCATGACTTCCCCAATCACGTGGCAAGCAAAGATCTAATTGTATAAGCTTATAGCATAGACACATTTTAATTAAAATCATAAATAAAATCTAAGAGTCCAGATTCTCTCCAGTTCCTGTCCGGATAACAAGAATCCAATCCTATAATTGCAGCCACCTAGACATCGCGCAACCATCATGATTGCACGAACCCATCTCTATATATAGGACAGCATGTCTCTTACATTATATATAGTTATATACAGGGGTATGCAAAACATCCATCAAACCAGAAATCCGATCCAAACTTAGAATATATGCGGTTATACACAAGTGAATGCCAAAAAAAAAAAAAAAAAATTTCCATCAAATCATGAATCTTATCCAAATCAACCTCTTTGATTCGATTTATATTATTTTTTATAAATATATCCGATCATCTGGTTGAGAACAATTTCAGATCGATTTTGATTTGAGCCAAATTAATCCGATCCAATCCAAATATATGTGTATATATATATTTTTTTCTTCTAATTCGATCTATTACCATAATTGGATCTGCGTTGAATTTTTTTTATCGATTTTAAATGATTTTTTTTTTTTTTATTCGGTCTTGGTTTCGGTTTTAAGAAATCCATTTAGATCAGTACAGTTCTCCAGGCACAAATGTTCCTCTCACGTGATGACTGCCCTACACCAGTTTACAATTCCTAAAACAGGTACCATCGTCAAAGATCCAACGCATCCAACCAAGCAAAGGATACCGGACGTCCCATTCGAGGGCCTTTGGGAAGCACGATCTCTTCCATAAATCTTTAATCTGAGTAGGGAGTGTGGGGTATACGGGGGTCTTCGTGTCTTAATATTATTTCCCACAAGAGGAACTGTCCGGTATGACGCGACCATACCCTGATACCCACAACTAATTTTATACATTTCCGGGCATCACGAGGGAAGGAACGAAGCAAGTTCGATTTAGCCTTCGTTCTTTAATAAGAGCTGCTTAAAGTTGCTCAACAAAAGGAGAATCCCGGTGTGTGTTTGAAGCTAGAAGAATGGTGGGTGGGGGCGCCACCTCATATTTTAATATTCTGCTTCTAAAGTTGAAGGCATTTTTATTTCGTTTTGATTAGAAAATAGGCAAGCCAGGATAAAAAAATAAAAATATATAGGTGCATGAATGGCCAGCCATGGAGTTAGAAAAGCTTAGGTCGCCTACAATAATTAAAAGGTGAATTCCCATCATCAAGGTCGACACTTACACTGAATTGATTGGATTATCCTAATATAATAATGAAGTAGGAGAATCAAACATGGTGGGGATTATGAGGATAGGAATGGAATGAAATAGGTCGATTTTTTTTTTTATTAAGTTGATCGATTAAATTGACAGACAATGCTTCTTGTTATTTTATAAATATATTTGCGGTGCACAAGCAATGAACCAGCATCAACCTTTCATTTCTTCAGTGGTATCAGCAAATCCATTTGAGCATAGGAGTTTTCTGTGAGATTCTTGCTTTATGAAGTATCATCGAGTTATAAAACGTCTGGTCATAGATTTGCTATTAAATTAGCAAACATGCTCTTGGGTTGCACTAGTTATGAAATTCAGAATCTACTCTAAACTATAGAAAACCATCAGTACATTTAGCACATTATGCAAGATCTTACTAAGATGGCAATGTACAGATATACTTATGGGTTGTGGATCAACTTTTATAAACAATTATTCACCAATATTTATTCCTAGCATATTGTTGCATACATGCATGACAAGTGTGATATTCCTCTTTGCTAAAAAGTTGATGTGTGTTATAAATATAAATCAAACAAGTTAAATCATGCCAGAAACAAGTGAAATACCTTATCAATATAACTGATTTGAATGACAAGATCAACAATCACTCCATGATGGCCAAGATTCTCTCTTTCCATATCCTAGCATGCATGCACACATGTGCTTGTTTGCATGCCAGAGGAGAGCTAATCTATGTGTATTATGACTATCATATGTCCCATAAAGTGAAGTATTATGAGGATTTGTGCGGATATTTATATAAAATTAAATAATTTAAATAATATCTTCCAAATGATCTTTATTTGATAATATATTAAGTTGTGATAAATAATACCATAGTGAATCTAGCCTACGATTTATATGGATTAATAGAAACTATAGCATGGGTTCGTTTAGATTGATTATAAGCTAAACATGAAATTTGTGAGTAGCTCTTTCAAATGTATTAGAACTCTTAGCTATGTATTGGGTAGACTTAATGTATGTATATATTTAATTTCAGCTTGGTTATGCACTAGACAAAATTAGTTATAAAAAAATAAAAAATTTAAATAATATTTTTGGTCAAGATTTGCTAAACCATCTCGAGTTAGATGGTTCAAGATATGCCGAGCTCTATCTATAGTCTATTGATGTGGTTTAGACATTCAATTCGAAACATTGGTAAAAATAGAAGGATAAAGAGGGAAAAAAAAGGAAGAGAGAAGGAAAAGAGAGGAAAATACTAGCGGTGACTAGTGATGGTCCATCGAGGCCATCAGAGGGGCATCGAGACCTCCAGTGCTTTGTTTGTATTTAAATAGGTGAATATAGATAGATAGATGGATAGAGAGAGAGGAGGGGAGAGAAACAAAAAGAAGGAAAGGCTGGTAGGGTTTTGAACTAATAGAAGCCAGGGGGATTTTGGCTTTTTGAAGGGGTCGACAGCTCTCCAATGGCTATCATTGACCTCTTCCTCCTTCCATTTCTTTTTCTTCCTCTCTCCTCTCTCTTTTCCTCTCTCTTCCTCTATAGTTCAATCATCCGAGGGTCACATATCTCTCCAAAGGCTATCATCGACGTCTCCACCAATCTCTCTTTCTTTCTCTTTTTAGTTTTCTTTCTTTCTTTTTTTTTACTGTACTTCTTCATCTCCTCAACTTTCTTTACTGTATTGATTCAGATTCGGTACGGTTCTATATAGGATATCAAATTGTCCTATTAGCCGATCGATATAGGATTTGCTTTTGATTCTCTTGTTTTTAATTAATTTTTTTGAATAAAATTTTAAATTATTAGATTCAATAATCTAGCACTCATTTTTTTTTGTTGAATTTTTTCTTAAAATAATTAAAAAAATCTAATATGAATAATCATAATGCATGGGCAAGAATTTTTTCGCTTCATTACAAAAAGAATCCACTGCAAGTGTGAACATTGCACACTGTTGAAGTTCTCACTGTTGAAGTTCTGACCCGAAATCCAGTCACTGTTGCAGATTCGAGTGAGCTCGCTAAGCCCCATTCTTTTCCAAGTGGATAAAACAAAATACCAACACAAAGTAGGTCAGAACTTAGTACAGATGTTAGGAAGAAAGCCTTCCTCCTTAAATGACCCCCACAGCAGAGCGCACGGAGACACGGCGGAATGGATGCGAGCTATCCCACATGAATGCCGCCCATCCCACCCTGTCCCCATTGGCCGGACCACGTAACGCTACACGAACTCCAGAAGACCACCTGACCGCGTCCCATCTTCGATGTCTTTCTTTCATCAGATGACAGCACGCATAAGATCGCAGTCGTCCAATCACGATTGGACGGCGACTAGCTCAGAAGCCACCATTCAAGAAGGTCGCGACAAGCTACCTCGCGTTAAAAGGGAAGTCTTCAATCTCGGCCGTCCAATCTGGTATGAACCATTGATTGGGCGGCTGATAGGCACCGATGGGTTTTGGTTGTTGCGGTGTTGGAGTTCATTCAATGCACGGACATAGTTGGATGTCAGATTACAGAATCTGCTGTAGCAGCGGGTTCTTACCCTTTAACTTTAAATCACACGGCTCACATTCCGAGGCCTGCGATCCGAATCATTGCAACCCCCTCTCCTACCTTCCCCAACACGCAATTTAATGCAATTATCTCCCTTTAATTGCTCCACCCGCACCATCCTAATTTAAGTAACTCTAATTCCCCAATTTTTCTCGATTGCCGAGCTATTTCAGCGAGTTACTTTTTCTGACTAAGATTTCTCTGCAGTTGTTACTAAATTGTCGAGTGGAAATTGAGGCTTGTTCCGACCGTTAAGTAGCATATACGGCAGAAAACGACCATGAGAGGTTATACAAAAATTATTTGCTATAATTATCATTGTGATGGATTAAGGACAATTATAGAAGGTGCATGAACACGAAATATCACATCACATTTTACATCAAAGTAGCCAAACAAATTATGAATTGAGCCAAAACTTATTAATTTATGATTCTTTTTTATTTTTTGAATTGTAATAAGTAATTATAGTCATTATTTTATTTATTGTTAAATTATTTCTAGAATTTTTGTGATTCAATGATGATTTTTTCGAAGCATAATATTATTTGTTGAAGAGGATTTATGTCGTGGAAAGATACCGGTGCCTTTGAAACCTTGTTTGCTAGAAGTGGTACTAGGAAAAATTAAGCAACTGATGGATCGAATATCCGGAGAGGACTATAAAATGTCCTGTGGGGATCATAATTTTATAGTTAGTTTGCAATCTAATTTTAATTGTTTACAGTATCATCTTTCTTTATTTTTCAAATTCGATTCCGTTTTGTCTAAAAAAAATTATTTTGAAATATATATATATATTACTCAAAAGTATAAAGAGTCCACACTTTTTGTCTCGTTGTCGCGTTTCTTTGACGACACGTGTTCACTAAATTATATATATATATATATATTTTCTCAAACAAATAACATCACCATGCTTCCAACTTTCTGAAGCATTAGAATAAACTAGGTTTGCTTTCTTTCACACGCACGAATGATGGTTTTAATAAAGTATTTTTCTTTACTTGATTTTAATAAATTATTAAAATAAAAAGGACGAATTTGAAAAAGTCCGTACGTGGAGCAGGCCTGACGCGCCCGGAGTCATCGGTAATCGGCAAAACCATTCCCGCCCCAAGCAAAAGATCTGGCGGTAGCCGGAGGAAACAAAAGCCCGCGTGGGTTCTGGTGACCGCCCCGGTAATCCCGGCGCCAGTTCTGACGTCATCTTCTCCCCCGACACCGTACGGCCACTCGAGCGCCCCCACGAGACCCGGCGTTTCCCAACCATTCCCTGAATGCCACGTCACTGGGAACTGCCACCACGACACTGATCAGTGGCAGCAGTTCCGTCAATCCAGTAAACTTGGGGGGGGGGTGGTTTGCATATACCTCATCTCGTAAGCAGCCAGTGGCACGAGGCCGTAATAATTACTTGCTGACATGCCCTTTTCGGGAACGCTGTTCCGCTTTATTTCGAGCCTTTTATAAACGAGGACGAAGAAAAGGAAGGGAAATTTATATGGAAAAAAGGAAGCGAAATTTTTTTGTACCAAAAAAGGGAGCGATATTTTCCTGGGGTCCTCGTTGAGCTTTTCTCTCCGTTCGTAGTGGGGCGAGCATCTGGAGGGCTCTCACGCCGTCAAACGTAACGGCGAAGGCGTCGGAGGCCGAAACTCTCCGACGATCCCCGGCCGAGGAACTAAACGGCTGCCTCGCGAGGTAAGTGGAAAACAAAAAAAAAAGAAGAAAAATCGCCGTTTTTTTTTTTTTCCCCTTAACGAGTTTCTCGAAATTCCGTAGGCTGTCTCGTTCCGCTCGCTCCATCATCGGCGATCGGATTTCGTAGATCGCAATCTTAGCCGTCGATTCGTCCAATAATTGTGATTCTCGAGAGAAACTATCCACCGTTCCTTTCAACGGATACTTAACGGCACGGAGGGCTTTTAAGCACTGTTTCTGTGAATTATTTGGGGCTTGGAAGAAAGAAAGGAATATTATTGGTGCCCGTGAGTCGTAATCTTTGGGGTTCCCTTAATTTTTCGTTTCGGCCTAACCTTTACTTTATCGAAAAAGCGGTTTATTCTCCGCGTTTCGTTCTCTGATTCGCGCTGTCCAACTATTTCGAAGCATCCCTTTCCTCCTACGGTGGTAAAAAGTAAAGACCAACAGGGTGGAACCATAAAGAAATACCGTACCTGGAAAATATTTTTGCATGCCTGAGATGTAACATATAAAAAATAAAACTAAATACGGGACTATTTTATTTTTATATTGAAAGTTATAGATAGAAGATGGAGATAGATGGAGACAGTGAAGACCAAGACGGGAGTTTGGTTTGCTTTCTCCATCCACTGCCTTTTTCTTGAGCTTATTTTATACATTTTATGTAGGGCTAGGCAAGGGAAACTTTCACGCTTCTGCTGGTGGCCTCTCTGCCTCCTTTCTCCGGTGATTCATCTTCTTTCCTTGCTTGAAATCCTCACAGCTCCTTTTCCAGCATCCTTGTTCGTCTTCTTCTTGTTTACATGTTATATATCTCGATGCTAGTTTTCACAGAAGAAAAATGATGTCTCCTTCTTCTAAAATTATCGCGAGCCTCCAAAAAGAGTTGCTGCTGGGGGATCAACACACATGAATTCGATCACTGCTCGGCATGAACAGCTTGAGGCAGGAGCCCCACGTCGCTCAACAAAGCCGCCGCGAGAAGCTCCGGGTCCAGCACAGCCCGTGCCAGCCCCCCACCCACCGCCAATTTCCCGGCTCGAGCGCTGGAAATTCCGACCCAATCCCCGATCTTGCCCCGGTCCGAGACGTCTACTACCCGGCGTCCGCCATGCTGGACCTGTCAGCCCGCGCCCATAATTTACCGTTGGCCGGCGCGGAAGCCTCGATGATCGGTCCGTTGCCGCCCAGCTTTCATGAAGCGTCCGGTAGTCTCACCCGTGCCGGCGATCCCCCGAGCCCGTGCCTCTGGCGAGGGCAGCCGAACTGCGACTGGATGGTTCCGAGTTTTGTCGCTGCCGGCAGTGGAGCTCCGGCTATGATTACAAACCCTTTGGTTTCACCCAGTGTTTGCCACCCGAAGCCCGGCTTCTTGGGTTGTCGGGACGCATCCAGCGAGCTTTCTAACCAAGAGACCCACCAACAGCAGTATGGGGACTTGCACTTCCCCTCTTCCCAATTCTACCATCACGGTCTCCAAGAGGTGGTCACCTCCTCTTCCTCCACCGCGGGAAATCATGGCCACGAATTGGCCTCTATCGTCCAGCCCTCGAGCGTTCGCGAGCCGGGTCATCCGTGTTCGTGGGTCGACAGTGGGAATGAGCTGCTGCTGCTGCCAAGCTACGGTGAGCAGCCGAACACGGTGTGGGTGAGTCGGCCGCCTGCGCAATGGAACGCGGAAGGAGGGTTTGCAAGGGGTAAAGTTGTTGGAGAGGTATTTAATACCGTGGGAAGTGAGGGTGGGACGCAAGGTCTGTCCCTATCGCTCAACCCGGTGGCGGATCTCCCTGTGGGTCAGTTGGGAGAGAGGTTTGGACTGCCAAATGAAGCCGGGCAGTCCGGCCCGCACCCCAAGTCCTCGATCTGTGATAGAGGTTATGGGGTCTCACTTCAAGGTATCGTGAGCTCGTCGGTGGATGCTCGGAGGGGCGCGGGGCCGCTCGGGCCTTTTACGGGATATTCCACGATTCTCAAGAGCTCCAAGTTTTTGAAGCCGGCTCAGCAGCTGTTGGATGAGTTTTGTAGCGCTGTGACGGGGCCCAAGCTTTTGGAGCATCGTGATGAGGGTGGGAGGAGTTGCCAGGTCGCGAGTGCTGATCGTGGTGATGCAGTGGTGGGCGAGAAAGAGAATAGTGGGAGGAGAGGGCATCCGGCGGTGTCGTCGTCTTCGCCGAATGATTCGATGGAAGGTGGTGGGGAAGGCGGTGTTAGTGGGGAGGCTTCTCAAAGTCATCACCCCGAGATCCAGCAGAAGAAGGCGAAGCTCTTGTACATGCTGGAAGAGGTTAGTCTTATGTGAGATGGGAATGCTTGCACTGTGTACGCTGACATTATTTACTACATGTTAGTTTTTGTTACTCTCTCGGTTAATTTGTCTTTTAGAAGTAAGCTTTTAATCCTTTTTGCATGTCAAATCATTGGCTTTATGCTCCGTTCTATCATCTGATTCCTTTCCGTGCTTTTCATATTGCAGCAGCATCTGAAGATTTTTTTTTTTTTTTTTTTTTTTATAGTGCTTAAGATTTCGTTGATATGCTGTGGCAGATGATTTTGCATAGCTGTTCATATCCCCCATTCGAAGAATGATATCAGTGCCTTGAGAGGCAGATTGCTGTTGCTCAATTGAAATGATCATTTTTGGGATACCTAATTAATAAACCCGCATGTTATGATCTAATACTATTTGGTTAATACTTTAATGACTACCAAACTGCGAAGTTTTTACTTAATCTTGCATGTTGAATTGATGCATAGGTTTTTACTTAATTTTTCCAATACTTATTGAAGCTGGATTTTTTTTTTAAAAAAAAAAAATGTCTTCCATATCTCATAAATTAACAAACGATCTGTGAATTTGAGTCGATTCTCTCCAAGAATTATGTAGATGAACAACGATAAATCCGTCGATGGTTCTTCAAATTTTACAAAGAAAAAAAGAGAGAAAAGAATGGAAAATTTGTTAATTTTAGTGAGCTATTTTTATGAAGCTCTATATGAATTTAGGTACAACCATAAATGTAAGATGTATTAATAGTGGCCATGTGTATTTCTAGATGTGCTGTTAATTTTTTGATTTATGCAATAATCTTAGTTTCTTCAATGCTTTCTTTGACCCCATCGCCTCTTTAATTGAGAGATTGGGTCATTCATTTTCAGTGGTATATATTTTTATCACCCACAAAAATTTAGATGTTTCAAATGTTAGTATGCATATGCCATAATTTAGTTATGAGTTGGGTAAAGAAAAATTTGGAACAAATAATGGTTAACCCTCAAAAGGGCATGCGAACCGTGTTTAGAATTATAATACAGTTATTTGCTTCACATCTTTAGGAAAATAAGTTTTGTGTATGTTTTGTATTGTGCTCCTAGATTACAAGGGCCTTCACAACATATGTATTTCATTATTTAATTCAGTTTGTTAATTTGACAAATAGGGCATGCTTTCTTCTTTTTCATGGTGTTTGGTCCATTCTTCAATTATCTGAGCTCTTCAACTCTGGGAGAAACTATTTTGCTAATTTGATATCTGGTGCTGCATATCAGTCACGTTATTCTTGTATATCTTGATGATGGTGGCTTGTACCTCATCCTCTTATCTTAAATTTTTAATCTGTTGTAAGCCCTCAAATTCCTCAGTTCAGAATCTTTAAATTCTCTCATGCTGTGTACAGTCCTTTTATACATCACAACTTGCACTTTTAGAATTAGGCTTTTAAAAAAATTTTGGCAAAAATGTGATTCTCCATAAGCCTTCAGTCAAATTCTGAAACAATCTTCAGGGCCCCTTTGCAAAGTTTCGCTAATTAATTTCCAGCAAGACTCTAATTTTTTCAGTTTGAGTTAATAAATATCTTAAATGAGAAGCATTCAAGCAAGTAGATATTTTTGCCTTCTCATAGCCATAAGCTCCACCAGATCTGAATATTAATTTACGCTTACCATATAATACTATGGACAAGGGGATTCTAATGCTACTCTGAGTAATGCAATCCTCTAGTTGCTTTTATGTCCAGCACTACAATTGTGGCACTTAACTATTTCAAACAGAACAAAGCTGCAAGTTTTTCGCTGCCATATCTGTAAATGATCCACTTCAAATTTGACCCTGATGCAGTCCAGTTTCTGTCTTGCAAATGGTTTTGATATTTTAAGAATAGCTCTGGAAAGATCTCAGACATAGACCTTGTAGCGTTGACTGGTGAAGATGGCTTCACAATGCAGGCTCAAATTAATGGGGGTGAAAGAGTAGCCTTGATGGTGTATTTTTTAAAAAATCTTGTTATTATTATTTAGACTGGATTTTGTTAGTCATTAAGATCTTTTGGCATTCTGGGACACGATAAATCATGGTTTATTCTTGCTTGGAAATGTATAAGCATGTCTTTCTTTCTTTCTTTTTCGAGACATGAACCATCAATTCTTATAGATGGAGAATAATGGCCCTTATCGCAATGTGGATTTATATATTTTCTTATCCATGAAGCCTATCTTGAGCATGATGAAGATGACTGATGTAGTCAAATCAGATAAGCAAATGAAAAATAATCAAGTTTTAGATGGCTAGAACAAAGGAATTCCCCTCTAGAAGCTAAGTTTTCAAAACTTCACCTAATGTGGGAGCTCACAATTTATTTTTGCACTGCAACTGAATTATAAGACATGAAGGTAAACATGAAATCTCATTTTGTCAATGCATATTCATGATTATTAAAATACTACAGGCGTTCTTTTGACATATGAATAGCTTTGGAAATAATAGAAGATCAAAAAAAGTGATAAAAGTCAACACTGCACTTATGGTACCATACTGTCATACTATTTTTTGTTCCTTGGAAGCATCTTGACCTTTCAGTTTTTGGATTATGGTAGCATCATTAAATTGTTCATGCTTCCAGGGAAGCTTAAAGCAGTGTTGAGATTTTTTAGTGATCAAATGTGGTCATCATTGTTATTAGGGTTGATTAATTTAAGTTTTTGATTAAAGATACCTGAATTCACATGCCATCTTCTGAAACCAATTTTGTGAATGTGTCCCTTAATTTTAAGACATTTCTAGCAAGCATGGTTGCCATTTTAAAGTGTAATTTGACTTTATGTTCTTCAGTTTTGGATCACTAAAGTAAACACATGGTGCAGTGCTAAGAATTATAGATACTCAGACAGGCTTTTTGTGAAATTTAGCATATTTCACATAGTTGGTTGAAAAATATGATATAGCTATTTATGTTTACTATGAAATTAGCTAAGTGAGCCACGTGTCCCATTTTGGGTGCCTCAACTTCTTGGTTCTCTATGGTTACACAAGAAGTTAGTTCCTATGGAAAGATTATTGGAGTAAAATCTACAAAAACTCATTGTCATAAACAAAAATTAATTTATAAATGTGAAGGTGTACTGGAGAGACTTTATAAATGCTGGGTACTGTTTCTGTTGTTTATGTTTGCCTTCATTCTTTAGCAAGTCACCAGAGATATCAGTTGACAACTTGGCATTTCTAATGCAAGTTGATGAACTAGTGCAAATTTATATGGCATGGTGAAATTGCGCTTGGTCTAGTCAAACCCCAGTAACAAAACACTGACTTGATTGTTGTAACTGAGTAAGAAAACACTGACTTGACTGTTGTACTATGTAATGACATGTGAATGCTGGGTACATTATGTTGAAATTGAAATTTGTTTAACACTATGCATTGAGGGTTTTTGTCCCCATAGTGTGAGAAATACTTCAGCAAGAATTTGTGATGATACTAATATCCACGGGATAGGGTTTGGAATTTATCATGAATTCTGAACGTTTTACATAGGAGTTAGGGCTGAAATCGGATCAGATATGGATCGGATACCAATGTATCCATATTCATATTTGTTTTATTTAACGAATACACAAATGGATATATATATATATATATATATATATATATATATATATATGTTAATTGAATGTGAGATTATATCCATATTTGTTTTAAACGGATATGGATTAAAAATATTACTAGTAAATCAAGTTAATAGCATGTTAATATAATTATATATTTTTATGAAAAAATTGAGTGATATATAAATTAAATAGGGATACAAGTAGAATTGGATATTCAGATATTGATTGGATAGTTGTTTATCTATATCCATTTTTCTTTGATGAATATGGATACGGATATGGATATTAGTTGGATGCTTAAATGTCTATCTATATTTGGATAGATTCGGATACGAAAACAGATCCGTACATATATTATCCTGTCTACTTTCACCCCTAGGAGTGGTATTTGGCTCTTTGCTCCACTTAATAGTCAGCAAATGATTTTTACTCCAGGCTTCACTAGTAATTTTACTGGTAAAGTTGGCAACAATAATAAAAACAATATAAATCCATGCTAGTTTGACTATTTATGTATCAACATTTTCAAGTACTAAGTATAATATATCACATTCGAGATTTTATTTTGTTACATAGTAGATTGAAACAAAATCTAAAATCATCTAATATTCGTTATGAATTGACTTATGGTAGGTTTACCAATGATGATAGTGGCTGTTGGTAAAAAAAAAAAAAAAAAAAAAAAAAAAAAAAAAAAAAAAACCCACAAAAAGGGGCTTCTGATGATGCAATAGAGTTGGCTTGTTCACATTGTAGTCAACCAATTTTTCCATGTTGGTGAAATGAGGGATTAGAAGACTTCCACTTGCCATTTCTTGAGTTTTTCTGTGGCTCTGATACCACTATAATATGATCAAAATTGGCATCTAAGAAGTGTAGAATTTCCTCTACAACTCGAGTATCATTTATCGTCTCACCAATAATTTTGAGAATTGGAGTATCCTAATAAAGGCATTGCTTGGCTTATAAGATATTTAGAAAGTGGTTGATGGAGGCTTTGTGGAGTCTTAAGATGAGGCCGCTCTAATGGCAAATCAAAGGGAGGCATTAAGACACTCTAAGAAAGAAGGACATGAAGGCTCTCTACTTCATTTTACCAAAGCTTAGATGAAGCCACATTCGAGCAAGTTCCTGCCGCCACCATCTCAAGGCAAGCATGAGAAGTGCTCTAGAATGTTTACAATAGTGTTGAGAAAGTGAAGAACGTTTGACTCCAAACAGTGCAAGGTGAGTTTGAAGCCTCGCAAATGAAAGAATTGGAGTCCATCTTCATCATCATAGTTTATAAGTCTACCTTGTACTTGGCTCTATCCACAAGCTCGACCTTGACCTCGACAGCCACCTTGGCCACGGCCTCTATTGCTCCTTACACCTCTCATGACTTTTTATCTTCTTTTTAAGAGAGTTTGCCTTGGAGGACATGCTTTACTGGGTCTTGCTTCTTTTTTATGAAGTCTTTGTTCATGAGCTTGGAGAGATCCCATGAATTCATCCACGGTCATTGAGTTTAGGTCCGGTCACCGCGATAACTTTTCACCAACATTCCATAACTTTTCATGGGTGCTTTTGAAACATTTTGGTTAAAGTACTGGTCTCATATATGTTTTCGATCTCTCCAACTGATTCCAGTTCTGCAGTATCACTGAAAAATTAAAATATATATTCAAATCTCTTGAAATTGCCTGCAGTAGTGCTTTATTAAGTAAAATGCTGCTATTTGAGATGGTAAGTTTTTGTTTGTCGGCATTGTTTGTTAATGTGCTAAATTGTCATGGTTATGTGGGTGATTTACCTTGTGATGCAAAAGCATTTAGGTCTATGCAACACTCTTTATCGGATATCTTCCTCGTTAGAGGCCGAGAATTTAAGACATTTGTTTCTTCTGTTTTCAGGTGCTAGTGAATCTGGTGAGTGTAGAAGATCAAGCATTTTCATAGCAACTCACACCTTCTCTTGATATATGAACTTTGATAGTGAATTTATCCTAGTTTGTTTATTTATTCTAATAACAAAACATTAGCAATTTAGTATGCATTTTAAATGGAATGGTTAATATCTCAAGTTGCTAGTAAAATATGCCTGAAAATTTGTTAATTTTTAAAATGGGCATGCCGGAGTTGAGAATGATGATTTGCTTACATGGGGAAATGGGTAAGACAGACAGAGACATGAAAACAATTCGGGAAGGCGGCTGATGTTCTCTCTCAAAACTGAAAAAGGAAAAAAAATTGGAGGCCCAGGGATGTACACTTATGACTTGCGTTAGTAGAGGTGGAATTGATGAGAAGCTAATTGGTATAGTATGGTCGTCTGCACTGGAGACAAGAAGAGATGCAGTTGTTGTGGAAGATTAGGTATATGTGGAAGTATGTGAAAAGGGTATATGGCATAAATGAAAGCTGGATGGAGGTTCTAAAGATCGATTCTTGCTTTGAATGAAAATTTACTCTCTAAAGTCTTGAACGACAGAGGCATTTATAACTTTGGTACAGATAAAATGTGAGGTGGTTGCCATGATTTGCTCAAAAAAGATAAATAGTAGAGATGATAGATCATAGTGACCATTGGTTTTTGTTAGATTTCTGTGTGCTCATGCTTGTATATTAATTGCTCTTCAGTGATAAAATCTCCAAAACATTCTTATGATACTTAGTGGAAGCTTTTTGTCCCCAAAAAAAAAAAACACTTAGTGTAAGCTTGCTTAACATAGTTATGGATTTTAAGTCAATGTTAAAGTTATGATTCATGACTATGGTTTCATTTGTATCATAAACAAGTTGCTTGCGATGCTTTAAAGAGCTGGAGAAGTTCACATTTCAAGATGCCAATTACACCTTATGGTTTGGTTGAAATTTGCTAATAAAGAAACTCTTGGTTGATCTGCAGGCAGTTGCGGAATGTAAGATGACTAGACTGTGTTTCGAAATCTCTTGTTCTACTGATGAACTGTGTCATATATCATGTCAGCCCTATTGTTATTGTTGATCGGATTATTTAATTGCCTTCATCATATAATATTTGAGATAGTGATGGCATATGATGCTGGTCGAAATCTATATGTTTTTCCAATTATTTATATATATTTTTTGGGCGCCCCGGCTTATTTAATGTGGAGTGAGTCTCTCTCTCTCTCTCTCTCTCTCTCTCTCTATCTCTCTCTCGCATGCGCGCGCTTGTGCACGCACGCAATCATTGTTATCGTAAGCTGTGAAATGCATTGCAATCATTCCATGCAATAATTTAGACTGTTACTGCCCTAAACTCACTCTTCAATTGTTTGTGAAGGTATGCAGACGGTACAAGCAATACCACCAACAAGTGCAAATGGTGGTCTCTGCTTTTGAATCTGTAGCAGGCCTCAGCTCTGCCACGCCTTACGCTTCACTAGCCCTCAAGACTGTGTCAAAGAACTTCCGGTGCATGCGAAATGCTATATCTGATCAGCTCCGACGCATAAGCAAAGGGCTGGGCGAGGAGTTCATGTCATCACCCAGTTCCAGTAGAGGTGAAACGATCACGACCCCAAAGTTTAAACACATCAATCAGAGCTTCCCAGAGCAAAAGGCAGGTGAGAACAGCTTAGGTTTTATGGGTCAGAATCAGCCGGTGTGGAGGCCTCAGAGAGGCCTGCCGGAGCGTGCTGTGGCTGTTTTGAGAGCCTGGTTGTTCGATCATTTCCTTCATCCGTGAGTCACCACACTTTATGTTACTACGTCTTCTTCATTCATTCTTTCTACTCTTCTTACCTCAATTACCTTGCTATATAACTAGTTTCATTTCCTTAATGAAATCTGGGTTGGCTCTTTTGCCCTCCCGTGTTTTAAAAAAATAAAAAAAGAAGAAGAAATGTTAATATCTCATAGTTTTGTAACTCTTTAATTTGTCTACTGCTTTGGTTCGTCGATATAGTATTACTATGGTCAATGAGTGCATGGTGTTTTGGGTGGGAAGGGGACAACTCATGTATGTTTGGTGTCTCCAGGTATCCTACTGATACGGACAAGCACATGCTAGCGACTCAAACTGGCCTGTCACGGAACCAGGTGACTCTCTCCGAGCCCATCTCTCTCTTGTGAATACTGTTGGATGGGTAAGACAAATGGATCCCACCATTGATGTCTCATTGTATTGCAGGTCTAGGGTTTAATCCAATGGGAATAAGTTGGATCTTATAAATTTTTACCCTGGAACTTTGAAGCTTGGATTAAGTTAGTAGGCTGAGTTCCATTCTGTTTCCCTGTTAAGCAGCCTACTCAGTGGCTGTGGTAATTGCCTTACACAGCAGGGACCGTCGAGTTCTAATTTAGGTCTCCACTGTGTGGACCAATCACCATTCAGCCACAGGATTTGGCAATAATTGCATTGAAGTTGGTTTGACCATTGAATCAACCTACGTTTATGGGTCATCTTGGCTCAGTAAGTAGGACCCAAACTTTATTGTGGACAGGAAATGTGCTACTTTCTGGCCGACCTAATTTATGACTGTTAACTGCTTGTCTGATCCGTACCTGTTGTTAAGTTGGTTTAATTCACAACACACGTGAGGAGCCAGGTTATAGGAGTCAAATTTTGACCAGTGTCGACTCTGACAGCTGCTGTTGGTCTGGTTAGATTTTGCCGTACGTATTAAATCCTATGTGGATAAACCTGGCAGGTGATGCCCTTTTCATGCATGGAAAGGAGGGCACCGGGAACCAGTGTAAACACCATTTCCCAGGAAATAATTTAAGACACTGTTTGAGTGTGGGTCTCATGGAAAATGCTCTGTTACTTTATAATGGGGCAGGACCTTAATCAGAGTGTTGGGCCAAGGAACTCTCTGATAGAGCCTGGATCCTTTGTGGCCCTTGCCATGTGGCTCTCTCGTGGCCATACCATGAGTGGCCTGCATGACAAGGACAACTAATTTGCATAATTTAGTTATAAGTTTGGCATTGTCGACTTGGGTACTGATGTAATTTGGATATCTTAGTTATCAGTTTCGCATTGTCCACCTTGTCTCTGCAATGCAGATGAGCTGAGCAACCATGCAGTCTACCTTGTGGCTACATGGTGGAGGGGCAGTGGCTAAATACCTTCCAATTACTTTTGTTTTAGTGCCTAACACCTGCTTACATTGCCCTTCATGCAGGTTTCCAACTGGTTCATTAATGCCCGGGTGCGGCTTTGGAAGCCAATGGTTGAAGAGATCCACATGCTTGAAACCAAAGGAATGAAGGGGGTAGATCTCAACTCTGGCAACAGAAGCGATGCTAACAAGCCACCCATGGATGATGCGGGGCGACCTTCTAACGGTCAGAGGCCAGAATCCGAGTGTAACAAGCCATTGCATTGTTGTTCCTCCATGGAGCCTCTTTTGAATGATGAGGGTTCCCAGAGTATGGAGCAGTGGCATTGTGATAAGCGATCGAGGATGGACGAGTGTGGGATGCAGCCGAGCATGGATGGGAACTTGATAAGCTTTGGAACGTACCAGGGTGCCATGGATATTGGAGGGCTTGGAGCGGTGTCTCTCACACTGGGCCTCAGGCAAGAGGGTGGACAGCAGCAGCAGCAGCAGCAGCAGCAGCAGATGAGGCACTTTGGAAGTCAGATGCTGCGCGACTTTGTGGGTTGAGCAATCTTTGTTGGAATTGTTTTGTTGCTAGTGCCCGGATGTGCTGGGGAGCAGCTCTGGCAAATATTTGTGGTGATATGAGAATGTGAGCACATACAAAGACTAGTTTTCAGAAAAAGGGTGAGCATTGTATTGTAGGATAGGGGAAAGGTCCATTGTATGATTTGTAATGCTGCTATTCGTTTGCTGACATATTGTAACTGGCGAAGTTTTGGTGGTTTTCAAAGACTTTGATTTAGTGCTGTTGTAAAATTCTGTCGTCTTCTGCTCTTAAGCTTGTGGGTGCCTTTTGCGTGAAGGTATATTTGATTCGGTTGTGATTTAGAGCATGGTAACTTTGGGGTGGTACAAGCGTCTGGTTGGGCAATAATCAGCTATTTCATATACTGAAACCGACCAACGTCCGTACGTCTGCTCAACTTGTCTTTCCTTGCTCAAACACTCACAAAACGTAGGAAGTTTTTCTCCGCTACCCTTTTTTATTTTACCGTTTTAATTTCTTTTTTTAACAAAAAATATATTGATGTGTTTTGTTCGGTTAGCATGGTTACTCTTTGTGGAAAGTCTGCAGGGAAGATTTAATTCAAATTAACGGCCTGTGATTTAGGGAGACCTTGTATCATAATCTTTAGGAATCATCTGTTTTGTTGTACCTAGCCCCGGCCATTATGCCCTTCAGGGATCATCTTAGCCAGACTTCCACTAAGATGGGCCTAGGGTGGTCCATTTTATGGGTTGAGAAATTCTCTGTCCATCGTTTCCGGTTGAGAAAAAAAAATGCTCCGTTTCATTGGTAATTGGGCTATATAGCACAAGTAACGAGAGAGGAGATATTTAATACAGTTTAATTTTTTTTTTAATTTTTTTAATTAAAATATATTTTTTTATTTTTTTTATTTATATTTGATCAGGATACCATAAATAATAATAGATGTCATAATAAAGATATGACATATTATTGTATTTCATGACATGTTATTGTATCTTATATATAATTATCAGGATGCTATAAAAAATAATAGGGCGTCATTCATAATAGTAGTATGACATTTTATTACATTCTATAAATAATTATTGAGATGATATAAAAAATAAAATAAAAAATAAATAACATCATACATTTTATCTTGATTGGTAAATATACCCTACATCTTTAATTTTAGCAATATCAACTTTAAAGTTTGTAAATTATTGCAATATCCTTTACTGATCTTCCAATTTGGGAGAAAGCTAGCTGCCATGTGACATTTTATTTAGAATTAGATGGCTAATATAATTTTATTGAATTATTTTAAAATAAAATAAAATTTAATTTGAGCTTAAAATAAAATAATGACTAAATCATCCAATCTATCATCCACCATCAATCCATCAGCCGTTGTCTATTGCCACTCCTGCGGCATCTTCCATCACAACTTTAAGTTGGAGAACCTCCTACTCGATGATGCCGACAACCTTCAGGTCGCCGGCTTTAGCCTCTCTATAGTCTCGAACAGATTTGTAGTGATGGGCTCCTCCACACCCTCTATGGAATGCTGGTGTACATCGCATTGGAGATCCTTAACAGGAAAGGATACGACAGCGTCAAGGTCGATGTCTCATCCCATAGCATGATCATCCAGATATTTGCTATTCAACAACCCTAATATGATAGTGATATACTGCAAGAACTATCATGGAGAGCACCGATGCCTCAAGTGGACCTTGCCGGAGCTCCAGTAGTTGATTAGCCGACTCCTAGACCTGAATCCTGAGAGGAGAATCACTATTGACAGGATCCTCCATGACCCTGGATTAAGAAAGGCTCGACGAAGAGGAGCGGGCAGCGCTGGTGAAGTTTCACTTGGCGGAAATGGAGGTGGAGAATAGAATGTTCTGGCAATCGAAGGAGGCGGATTGGACACTCAACGCCTTCGACCTAATATCTTTCTCCTTTGGGCTCGATCTATCCGATCTATTGACCTCCATCGGATTGGAAGCGATTCATCTTGGCCGAGCCAGCTGAGGTGATTCTCATGAGAGCTGAAGATATGGGAGTGAAAGAGAGGCTTATGATTCGGAGAAAGGGGGAGAAGGAACTTGCAGGGGTAGTGGTGGAGGGGCAGATTGGTAATTTTGTAGTGAGTGTGGTGGTCTGTTGATTGGTCGATGGGTTGGTGACGATGGAGGTAGGATGTTATAGCATCTAATAAGAAACAATATTTTGGCCAAAAAAATTTAAGAAAAAAAATTGAATTGTATTAAATGTCTATCTTTTTATTAATTGTGCTACATGATCTAAATATATATTTTTTTTTCATGGTGGGCAAAAAATTACTCCGGACAAAGAATTACTCCGCATAGGTTGCATCCCGATAACCATTTTCAGCTCAGGCCTGGGGTTACGCTGGCTTCACACCAGCGCTCGCCTGTAAGATGACTCGACCCGAGCTTGGTCCATGTAGCAGATCAATTCAGAAACTAGGTAAACTAACTCTACAGTCTGAATGGAGGATCAGAAAAAAAGGAAATTCCATCGTGATAGAGCACAATTCTTGCCCACTAACTTTTTTCAGTGGATGCATTTGTTCTTGCTCTACCTGGTACTTAACAGCCAAAAGCCATTGGCAACATAGCAAGCGGAAAGTGGAAGCCAGAGTTTGGTAACTACAATCCAGCGCTATTTTTCTCTCTTTAAAAGTACATTTCGCGAACTATTTGAGCACTTTCACACACAGCAATCGTATTTCAATTATTTTACAGTAGCAGGAATCCCGTTACAATGCACAAGTACTTCATCAACCATCAATTGACTACTATTTTGCAACCCTCCCAAAGGCCCTCAGAACTTGCACAAAGACGGGACAACAAGAATGTTTCACACGAGTTCTCGATAGCAGGGGCGGAAGCGGGACCTTAATACAGCAAAACAGATGATTGATCAGATGACAGCAGCAGCAAAAGAATTCTTCATGCACCGCAGTTTATTTAACAAATCAACCTTGAATAGGACTAAGACCAAAAAGAAAACTTGACCACTATGCCAGGTCTTTGGCCGGAGGAGCAAAAGGGATTGCAAGTGGCCTGTGACATCCCAGGAAACACCTGGATAACGCTAGCTCTTCGACATTTGTTATTGGTTCTACAAATTAACCAGAATGACGAAGAAGAGCACAGCAACAAATTTTTCAATGGCATATACCCAGAATACAAGTCAGCTGCAAGCATCCTGATGCAATAGCTAAAATGCTCATCGGCAAGAATTAAGCAGAAGAAGAATCAGAATAAACACGGTAGCCAACTAGACCTCAGGGACAGTCCTACGGTAACCCCCCACCCATGCTGGATTCTGCCGCTGGGGCAATGTCTTCGTTCTCGCCAGAAATCTCCTCTAGAGACTTTCCCTTTGACTCGGGCACCAGGAAGGTAAAGAAAAGCCCCAGGAGGTTGCAGCAGGCAAGCACGAAGAGGGAGTTCCTCACACCAATGCCGGTAGGGTACCCATGGTCGGTTTTGGCCGGGTCGGGGTTCTGGGCCAAGTATAGAAACCCGAACGAGCCCACGATCGCCCCAAGCTTCCCGGACGCCGCCGAGATCCCATGGCACGTCGACCTCAGCCTGGCCGGGAAAATCTCCGCTGGCACGACGAAGGTGGTGCTGTTGGGCCCGAAGTTGGCGAAGAAGAAGGTGAACGCGTACATGACAACGAAGCCGATATGATTGCCCGGCGTGGTCCAGTGGTGGTAGGGGATGGCGAGGCCCAGCATGAACACCGTCATCATGAAGAAGCCGATCGCCTGGATCCTGAACCGGCCAATGATGTCGATGAGGGCGACAGTGAACCAGTAGCCTGGGACGGTGCCGCAGAGGGCGATCAGAGTCTGGGCCCTGGCGATCTTAAACATCTCTTCGAGAGCGTTCATGGTGGCGGCCTTGGGGATCCATCCGATGGCGCTAAAGATGTCTTTTTGGAAGAGATTCTGGCTGTAGAAGGCGATGTCGAGGAGGAACCAGGTGGTGGCGGTGCCGAGAAGGTGGAGGCCATGGCGAGCCATGAATTCTCTGGAGAAGAGGCCGAAGCTGTTGGCTCGTTCGCCGGTCATCCGATCGACCTTGGTCTGCTCCTCTTCAAGCTGGACTTGAAGAACCTTGGACATGTCGGCGGCCGCCTGCTTGGCGTTCCTAGCGACGAGGGCGGTGTAGCGGGCGGTCTCCGGCATCTTCATCCGCCAATAGTAGGTGAGCGCTGCCGGGATGGCGCCGAACATGAGAACTATGCGCCAGACGAAATCGGCCTGGGGGACGGTGGAGGCTATGGCGTCGACGGCGTAGGAGGGGGCAGGGAAGCCGTGCTTGAAGGCGGCGGAGACGATGATGGCGACCGTGCCACCGGCGAGGATGCCGATGCCCTGCATGGCGAAGACGGCGGCGATGAAGGCCCCGCGGGTCTTCTTGTTGGCGTACTCGGACATGATGGTGGCGGAGAGTGGGTAGTCGCCGCCGATGCCGAAGCCGAGCCAGAAGCGGAAGAAGCAGAGGGTGGCCATGACGGACTTCGGGGTGTGGCCCAAGGAGAGGCCGGAGGCGATGGAGGCGACGACCATGAGCAAGAGGGTCATGCCGTAGACGCGCTTGCGTCCCATCTTGTCTCCGAGCCACCCGAAGAAGAGCTGGCCGGAGAGGGTGCCGCAGAAGGCGACGCCGTTGACGGCGGCAGAGACATTGGGGGGGAGTGAGCCCGGGGTCGGGGAGCCTTCGACGTGGTAGTAGATGCGACCGAGGAGCTTGGTGACGAGGGAGATGCAGAAGAGGTCGTAAGCGTCGGTGAAGAAGCCCATGCCTGCGACCACGATGGCCGTGAAGTGGTACCACTGCGTCTTTGCCGCGTCCAAAGCGTTTAGGACCTGTAGCTGCTCCCTCGCCATGGTGTCTACGGATAGAGATCGCAGTCACCGAAAGAGTAAGAGCGAGAGTTTGTGAGAGAGACAAAACGGGATGAGCAGGATGGGGAGCGGAGGAGGGTATCAGGGAAGTTATAAGTAAATGAGGAGGGTGAAGAAGAGCATGTGCCAACGGAATATTCTCCGCTTCTCTGATCACGCAAGCCCTGCACCATCGAATACATCCCCTCCCAGCAGAGTGAGTATTGGTTGAAGCAGATCCATCAACCCAGCAGTGAATCCAGTGTGGATCATCTTCTGTACACCATATGCTACGATGTACAGCGTACATCATTCATCGCATGGTGGATGACCATATAGAGCCATATACTGTATAATGCGCGCCGCACATGTGGCCGCACGTAGGACGGTGTGCCTAATATATTGCATTGGTGCATGGGAACCTAATCCAGCCCAATAGATAAATAAATAAATAAATAAATATATATATATATATATATATATATATATATATATATATATATATATATATATATATATATATATATATATATATAATACACATACTTGTTTTATATGTTGCTTCATGATTTCATTGATCCACCAACTTAGCAGATGGTGCAACTAAAAATCATACCTCCTAATATAATCTTGTTCCCCACAAAATGCGTTATATGGCCTTAAACAGCCTTGCCACATCATTCATCTCATGGATGGACAGCTGTTGCCCATCTCCTAAGTCCAGGCAACTCGATACCAAACGCTATTTGCCTTTGTAACGAGTGAGTCTCCAAAAAGGATAATGTGGCAGCTATTTAGGATGGTACAACCCATTGCTAGCTGTATAAAGCACGCACGATGAAGGGTTATGTTTCTAGCTTTATTCGTGGTGCGATGTCCCCAATTATGAATGTCTTTCTATATTCAGCAATAACTATATTAGGCAACATTCGCCAATTAAGACAACATTTAAATATTATGAGTTGGCATCTATTGTAATTCATTATGAATATTTTCATTCATGACTATACTTATATTAGGCAACATTCGTCAATTAAGATAATATTCGGCAATTATGAGTTGTAATCTATTATAAGTCAATATTTTCATTCATGGTGCACTTATTTTTTGGCTGAATTCCAGGAGTCATATATATATATTAGGAGAAATTGCAGCTAACTCTTTGTATAAATATATTACCTCTTTTACAAGTTCAATACAAGAGAAAATTATTCTCCTATATTCAAATTTTACATGGTATCATAGTAAATCAATCCCTACTTTTCTGATTAGGTTCCTCACGGTAAGATGTTGCCGGATTTCCTTCCCACTATCACCACATACAGCAAGGTTCCTTTTCTGGTGTTATTGCCTTCTTGGCAAGTAATTACCGAACTATTGCTCGTCGACCTCCATCTTCTCACTATTGGTCACTGAGACTGATCCCATCCAAGTTCCACAGGCCGTGAGGCTCAATGCGGCTTATGACCTATCTTTCCCATACTACATCCCATCTTCTGATAACACGGGCCTTGCTATTATTTCTTCCCTTTTCACTGAAGCTAACTACCCCAACTAGCGTAGTGTAGTGCCCACAGTCCTACGTGCTAAGCAGAAGGTTATTTTCGTGGATAGCTTACTCCAACGACCAGCAGATGGATCATTCGATCAATTTCTATGGGATACTTGCAACTCAATGGTCATGTCTTAGATCTTCAGTTCCGTTTCCATAGAGGCCTACAACAGCATCTCCTTCATGGATAGCGCTTGGGCTATCTGGCTCGATCTTGAAGAAAGATACTCTCAAGCAGTGCCCCCCACATTCATGAATTAAAAACTTAGATATGGAGCCTTCGATAAGATGATGATATGTCAATTACCTCTTACCATGCACGATTTCGTACTTTATGAAAAGAATTTGCCGCTTACTTGAGAGTGCCAATATGCTCGTGCGAAGCTACAAAGGCACTTCAGATCGAGAGAGAAGAGAAACGTCTGCATCAGTTCTTATATGGGCTTAGAAGCTCATACGACTCCCTCCGTAACCAGCTACTCAACATGGAGCCCCTCTCGACCGCGAATAAGGTGTATTCACTTCTTATCCATGGTGAGAAGCAACGAGCCATTGCGGGAGTTTGTGCTCTACAATCGAAGGTGGCTGCTCTGGTTGCTCTTTCTACTGATGGAAAGGCTTGTGACAAGAATAAGAAGCAGGTGCGTTGTGATCATTGCAAGCAAACAGGTCACACGTGCGACCGTTGTTTTCAGCTGCATGGATATCTACCCAATTAGTAATCTAAGGGCCACACGGGAGCCAAGGGGCACAGCAGCTACTGTTCTGATGGTGACCAGAGAGAGGGAGTCAAGGAGAATTTCATTACTCAACAATACGCAATGATAGCCGCTTAATAGCAGCTCAGTCAGCTATCTACTGTAGAACAGTCGGCTGAACTAAGCTCTCCACTTCCGCATCTCAATTTCAGGCAATATTAGCAGTTTCTTTCTCTTTTCGATCAAGATAAAATTAATAGCTCTATAAACTGCATCGGTAAGACTTCACTGAACCCCCCTTTAATCATATTTGGATTCTCGATAGTGGTGCCTCGGATCACTTAACTTTTAGTAAGTCTGCTTTACATAATATTCGACTTCTTTATGTGCCCTTGTCTGTCACTTTGCCTAATGGAATAAACTTATCCATTAAATTCTCCAAGAACATTTCTTTGATCGATAACATTACCTTATGACAAACACTATATGCACCTAGTTTCACTTGTAACCTTATTTCTATTAGCAAGTTAGCCCGTGATCATAATTGTGTGGTCTCATTTTTTTCTTCATTTTGTGTCTTGCAAGACCTTGCTACGAGAAAGCTAATTGGTCTGGATGAATTTTAGAATGATCTATACTAGTTCAAGAGATCGATAATAACATCTATCTCTATCAATAAAGTTGCTACCTCTCTTGATGTTTGGCATGCACGGTTAAGACATTGTTCCTATAAGAATTTAAAATTAGTATACTTTCTTGCCAATAAATATTTTGATTCATTAAATAATTATTGTGATATCTATCATCATGCCAAGCAAATGCGCAAATCTTTTTTCTCTTAATAGTAATTAATCTTCGATTGATTTCTTTTCAATTCATGTTGCTATTTAGAGATCATACCGTACTCCATCAAACATGGGTGCACACTTCTTTCTTACTATAGTTGATGATTGCACACATGCCACATGGGTTTATTTATTGCAAAGAAAATCCGATGCGTATCAACACTTTGTTAATTTTCATGCTATGGTTTCTAATCAATTTGATAGTGCTATTAAGCAAGTTCATAGTGACAATGCCCGAGAATTCATAGCTGGTTTATTAAAATCATTCCTCTTAGAATGTGGGATCATTTCTCAAACCTCTTGCATAGGACCCTGTAACAAAATGGAGTCGTCAAGCGTAAACATCGACACCTCCTAAATGTTGTGTGTGCCTTTCAATTTCAAGCAAACTTTTTCATGACTTTCTAGGATGATTGTGTTTTAACTGTCATTTATTTAATTAATTTAACTCCATCTTCTAAGCTTAATGAAAAAAATTTTTATGAACTTCTTTTTCACAAAACACCCTCTTATGATCATTTACGAATATTCGGTAGTTTTTGCTATGTGTACAAAAGTAGTTATGATAAGTTTGAACCACGCTCCCATGCATGTATTTTTGTTAGGTATTCTTTCGATCAAAAGGGATATTACATTTTTGATCTTTAAATTCAAAAATTTTTTATTTTTCATGATGTTATTTTTAATAAAAATATTTTTTTTTTCATAAATACCTATCTGACCAGCTTTTCCAATTGAATTTTGATGATCCTTTTTGGAGCCAAGACACTGTCCCAATTGAATTGGGCCTCACTAGGCCCACCCAATCTTGGTTTCAACAGACCCGTCCCACTTACCTGCGTTGGACTTCATTCGGCCCAATCTAGCTCTGATACATGTTGGCCGATCCAGCTTACCAAAGTTGGATTCTTTTTAGCCCAACTCAACATCTGCCGAGTCCACCACAATTCCATTTGACCTAGCCCAACCTACTCCAGCAATGGGCCGAACAGATCTGGACCCAGCCCAATCTGAGGCCAAGCCCGTTGTTCCCTTCCTCAATCAGTCCTCATCCCTCAATGCTCCTAACTCTCCTAACTCTCGACCACATCAGGAATGTAGACAACCTTTATGACTGGTAGATTATATTATCGATGCTCCCGGTATGGCTAGATCACCGAACTCCCTGACCAACTCGATAACCTCTAATAAGACCTATCCTATTTCCCACTAGACATTCAATTCAATATTTAGTGATGCATATCGAGTCTTCAGTTCAGCTATAACTACTTACAGTGAACTCCATGCCTATTCCCAAGTTGCACAAGATTCGAATTAGAAGATTGCTATGGAGGCTGAACTTGCGCCTCTTGAGCGTAACAGGACCTGATCTCTGGTACACCTCTGATCTGATAAGAAGTCTATTAGCTCTCATTGGGTTTACAAAATCAAATATAAGACTGACGGTTCCATCAAGCGATATGAAGCTCGTCTTGTGGCTAAAAATTATACACAGAGAGGGATTTGATCATAATAAAACATTTATTTCAGTTGCCAAATTAACAATGGTTCGTTGTCTCTTAGCAGTTGTCTCAGCCAAGAATTGGCAGTTATACCAGTTAGATGTTAACAATACCTTTCTTCATGGTGATTTACATGAAGAGATCTATATGACTCCTTCTAGATTTCTATCTCTAGGTGATGCCCATAGCATGTTGACTGCACAAATCTCTTTATAGCCTCAAAGAAGCCTCCAGGCAATGATTCAAAATATTCTTAGATGCCTTACTTTAGTATGGTTGCATCCAATCCAAGGCCGACCACTCTCTGTTTACAAAGCAGGATGGAAATCTTTTTCTAGCCATTCTTGTCTATGTTGATAATGTAATTATTGTCAGTAATGACTCTCTTCACTATCAAGCCTTGAAGGATTTCTTACAAAGCCATTTTCACATCAAGCATTTAGGCGCTTTGAAATATTTTCTAGGGTTAAAGGTTGCTTTATCTTCTTCTAGGATATTTGTTTCCTAATGAAAATAAGCACTCAATATTCTTCAGGAGAGTGGCATGTTAGGAACTAAATCAATCAATTTTCTAATACAATGATAACTATGGCTCTTGGTAGACGATGGTCCACCCCTTGATGATCCGGATCAATATCAGTGATTATTGGAGCATCTCCTTTATTTGACGATTAGTAGGCCGGGTATCACCTACTCTATCCATATCTTGATATAATTCATGTAGTTGATCTCCCCACCAACCTCATCTTGATGCTGCCCACCGTATTCTTCGCTATTTGAAGGGTTCTCCTGAACAAGATTTATATTTTTCAAGAATTCTTTACAGTTACATATATTTTGTGATGCAGTTGGGCAGGATGTCCTATGACCAAGCATTTTACTATGTATTTGTTTATCTCTTTAGGAGATGTACCTATCTCTTGGCATTCTAAGAAGTAGACCACCGTTTTTCATTCTAAATGTACCCTAAGTAGTAAGTATCAATGAATGAAAGCTTAGGAGCCAATAAGGAATTACCCACCTGATCTCTGGCAAAATCCAGAATCCTCGAAACCCATATCGACACTGGCTCTCTCCCTGTACTAAACGGCGGGATCTATCATAGCATCTAGGCCGTCGAGTATAAGAATGCTAGAATGGCAGTCGCCAATGTATACCTATTGTTGAGCAATTTTTATCATCAAAACTTTTTCAATAAGTTTATAGATCGAATTCAATACACATCTTGCAGGAGTTCTTGGTTCTAATGATGGTGCTTACTTGTATTCTTGGTAGAGATCAAAGTCCTGCCAATCACTATTCTTGTTGGCGGCCATGATGATGAGGGAGACAAGGGAGTAGTGGCTGCCCTTCTCCATGAGATCCTCCAAGAGAATGGAAAAGATTCGAGATTTCTTCAGCAAGGAGGGAGAATAGGTAAGGGACAACTGTTAGAATTTTTCCAACCAAGTCCATCCGGAAGTGGCCCGCACTAACACTCACCAGGATTTAATTTAAGTATTTTAAATTGATCTGAACTCTGATTAAACATAAATTTTCGATAAAGTGATAATGGTATACTTGATGATGGTGTGATAAAGTTAAATTCTATATAATCATTGTAGGTAATATCTATCTTAGTCTTCATAATTGAGTCATATACTGCTTTGATGATGAAACATGTTATAAAAGGACACCCCTATTACTTGATCCCCAACTCACTCAAAAGTGCTTGTGAGGTTCTTCTTATAAAGAATAACTCGGAGTTGGGATTAAAAAATTAAGGCGATGCTCGTGGATAATTAAGAGCACATCCAAATCTTTTAGATATTCATTTTTCTTATGATTGTGCTCTGATGGTGACCAGAGAGAGGGAGTCAAGGGAAATTTCATTACTCAACAATACGCAATGATAGCCGCTTAATAGCAGCTCAGTCAGCTATCTACTGTAGAACAGTCAGCTGAACTAAGCTCTCCACTTCTGCATCTCAATTCCGGACAATATTAGCAGTTTCTTTCTCTTTTCGATCAAGATAAAATTAATAGCTCTATAAACTGTATCGGTAAGACTTCACTGAACCCCCCTTTAATCATATTTGGATTCTCGATAGTGGTGCCTCGGATCACTTAACCTTTAGTAAGTCTGCTTTACATAATATTCAACTTCTTGATGTGCCCTTGTCTGTCACTTTGCCTAATGGAATGAACTTATCCATTAAATTCTCTGGGAATATTTCTTTGATCGATAACATTACCTTATGACAAACACTATATGCACCTAGTTTCACTTGTAATCTTATTTCCATTAGCAAGTTAGCTCGTGATCATAATTGTGTGGTCTCATTTTTTTCTTCATTTTGTGTCTTGCAAGATCTTGCTACGAGAAAGCTAATTGGTCTGGATGAATTTTAGAATGATCTATACTAGTTCAAGAGATAAATAATAACATCTATCTCTATCAATAAAGTTGCTACCTCTCTTGATGTTTGGCATGCACGGTTAAGACATTGTTCCTATAAGAATTTAAAATTAGTATACTTTCTTGCCAATAAACATTTTGATTCATTAAATAATTATTGTGATATCTATCATCATGCCAAGCAAATGTGCAAATCTTTTTTCTCTTAATAGTAATAAATCTTCGATTTCTTTCTTTTCAATTCATGTTGATATTTAGAGATCATACCATACTCCATCAAACATGGGTGCACACTTATTTCTTACTATAGTTGATGATTGCACACATGCCACATGGGTTTATTTATTGCAAAGAAAATCCGATGCGTATCAACACTTTGTTAATTTTCATGCTATGGTTTCTAATCAATTTGATGGTGCTATTAAGCAAGTTCATAGTGACAATGCCCAAGAATTCGTAGCTGGTTCATTAAAATCATTCCTCTTAGAATGTGGGATCATTTCTCAAACCTCTTGCATAGGACCCTGTAACAAAATGGAGTCGTCAAGCGTAAACATCGACACCTCCTAAATGTTGTGTGTGCCTTTCAATTTCAAGCAAACTTTTTCATGACTTTCTAGGATGATTGTGTTTTAACTGTCATTTATTTAATTAATTTAACTCCATCTTCTAAGCTTAATGAAAAAAATTTTTATGAACTTCTTTTTCACAAAACACCCTCTTATGATCATTTACGAATATTCGGTAGTTTTTGCTATGTGTACAAAAGTAGTTATGATAAGTTTGAACCACGCTCCCATGCATGTATTTTTGTTAGGTATTCTTTCGATCAAAAGGGATATTACATTTTTGATCTTTAAATTCAAAAATTTTTTATTTTTCATGATGTTATTTTTAATAAAAATATTTTTTTTTTCATAAATACCTATCTGACCAGCTTTTCCAATTGAATTTTGATGATCCTTTTTGGAGCCAAGACACTGTCCCAATTGAATTGGGCCTCACTAGGCCCACCCAATCTTGGTTTCAACAGACCCGTCCCACTTACCTGCGTTGGACTTCATTCGGCCCAATCTAGCTCTGATACATGTTGGCCGATCCAGCTTACCAAAGTTGGATTCTTTTTAGCCCAACTCAACATCTGCCGAGTCCACCACAATTCCATTTGACCTAGCCCAACCTACTCCAGCAATGGGCCGAACAGATCTGGACCCAGCCCAATCTGAGGCCAAGCCCGTTGTTCCCTTCCTCAATCAGTCCTCATCCCTCAATGCTCCTAACTCTCCTAACTCTCGACCACATCAGGAATGTAGACAACCTTTATGACTGGTAGATTATATTATCGATGCTCCCGGTATGGCTAGATCACCGAACTCCCTGACCAACTCGATAACCTCTAATAAGACCTATCCTATTTCCCACTAGACATTCAATTCAATATTTAGTGATGCATATCGAGTCTTCAGTTCAGCTATAACTACTTACAGTGAACTCCATGCCTATTCCCAAGTTGCACAAGATTCGAATTAGAAGATTGCTATGGAGGCTGAACTTGCGCCTCTTGAGCGTAACAGGACCTGATCTCTGGTACACCTCTGATCTGATAAGAAGTCTATTAGCTCTCATTGGGTTTACAAAATCAAATATAAGACTGACGGTTCCATCAAGCGATATGAAGCTCGTCTTGTGGCTAAAAATTATACACAGAGAGGGATTTGATCATAATAAAACATTTATTTCAGTTGCCAAATTAACAATGGTTCGTTGTCTCTTAGCAGTTGTCTCAGCCAAGAATTGGCAGTTATACCAGTTAGATGTTAACAATACCTTTCTTCATGGTGATTTACATGAAGAGATCTATATGACTCCTTCTAGATTTCTATCTCTAGGTGATGCCCATAGCATGTTGACTGCACAAATCTCTTTATAGCCTCAAAGAAGCCTCCAGGCAATGATTCAAAATATTCTTAGATGCCTTACTTTAGTATGGTTGCATCCAATCCAAGGCCGACCACTCTCTGTTTACAAAGCAGGATGGAAATCTTTTTCTAGCCATTCTTGTCTATGTTGATAATGTAATTATTGTCAGTAATGACTCTCTTCACTATCAAGCCTTGAAGGATTTCTTACAAAGCCATTTTCACATCAAGCATTTAGGCGCTTTGAAATATTTTCTAGGGTTAAAGGTTGCTTTATCTTCTTCTAGGATATTTGTTTCCTAATGAAAATAAGCACTCAATATTCTTCAGGAGAGTGGCATGTTAGGAACTAAATCAATCAATTTTCTAATACAATGATAACTATGGCTCTTGGTAGACGATGGTCCACCCCTTGATGATCCGGATCAATATCAGTGATTATTGGAGCATCTCCTTTATTTGACGATTAGTAGGCCGGGTATCACCTACTCTATCCATATCTTGATATAATTCATGTAGTTGATCTCCCCACCAACCTCATCTTGATGCTGCCCACCGTATTCTTCGCTATTTGAAGGGTTCTCCTGAACAAGATTTATATTTTTCAAGAATTCTTTACAGTTACATATATTTTGTGATGCAGTTGGGCAGGATGTCCTATGACCAAGCATTTTACTATGTATTTGTTTATCTCTTTAGGAGATGTACCTATCTCTTGGCATTCTAAGAAGTAGACCACCGTTTTTCATTCTTCTGCAGAAGCTGAGTATCGTGCAATGGCTCACACTACTAGCGAGCTACTTTGGCTTTGCACTCTTCTCTTGGACCTTAGCATCTCTCAAAGTGGTCCCATGCTACTATATTATGACAATCAAACCGTTTGACATATTGCTGTCAATCCTGTATTTCATAAACGCAAGAAACATATTGAAATTGACTATCATTTCATCCGCGATCATCTCCAATCCGATGATATTGCCACCCAATATGTCTCCTCCAAGCGGCAACTCATAGACATATTTACTAACGTCCTTCGTCATGATCATTTTTATGACATTTTGCTAAGTTGGATGTTTGTAATCTCTATACTCTAACTTGAGGGGAGTATTAGGCAATATTCGTCAAATAAGATAACATTCGGCATTTATGAGTTGCAATCTATTATAATTTCTTGTGAATATTTTCATTCATGGCTGCACTTATATTAGGCAACATTCGTCAATTAAGAAAATATTCGGCAATTATGAATTGCAATCTATTATTGTAATTCATTGTGAATATTTTCATTCATGACTGCACTTATTTTTATCTTCATTCTCGAGGTCATATATATATTTAAAAAATTACAGCAAACTCTTTGTATAAATATGTTACCTCTTTTACAAGTTCAATACAAGAGAAAACTATTCTCCTATATTCAAATTTTACAAATTACATGTTTCCATGTCGAGCATGATAATATTCCCCTGTTTATTCCTCGTTGGAGGGTTTCTTTCTAAAACTCTCGTGAAATAGCACCAAGAACGAGAAGACGTTTCGTGCATGTATCGTTATCCAAATCCTAGAGTTGCATGCATGTAGACGAAGAATTCGCATGTGCACCGTGTGAACCATAATCTATATTGTACACTTGGTGCCGTATGACACGTAGAACAATAGAGGCTTTTATCTACATTGAACATGGAACATTTGAAGAAATTTTTATATTTTCTTATTCACAATAATGCGATATGCAAGAAATACAATATATGATATTTAGGGTTGCAATTCATGCAATTAATTGCTTGTTCCAACATGGATCTCAAAGACTCATTCGTTTCACTCTCGTAATGCATGAACATCTTTTCCATGGACGGGACTTACAACCTCATACATACCATATTTATGACAATAAACAAACAAAATGAGAAGCGATGCGATCAGATATATCAGTCAAGAAAAAAAAATACAAAACCTTAGTATATTCTGCTGTTTGATATTTGCTCTATCAGATATATCTACTTAGGAGCTGGATTTGGCCGTATTTGAGTGGATAATAAAAATTCCACATTAGTTATGTGCCATTGGATGCGATCTACTCTCTCTAAATTATTTATATATGAAAAATCATAGAATTCAGAGACCTCTAATCTGTGTATTAAGAAATTAATATATTAATTATATTCAGATCATATAATTTTTAGTATATAAGCAATTCAAAAATAACGGATTACATTCCATGACTCGAAATATTTATGTGGGACTCTTATTGTTCAATTTAGATACGATCGAATCTGAATAAAGATTTATTTGAGTGTAGCTTAGTTTATATCTCCTCTTAGAATCTAAAAGCATAGACACCATTTCTTATTCTTTAAGTTCCATGGGGAATCCATGACCCTCAACCCAGGCATACACATGTTGATTACCAGCGATCTCTCATTTATCTCATCAACAATTGAAAATTCAATGATTATCTTTATTCTTCAATGTAAACAGAGATAACAATTCATCATTCTAATATTTATACGGTAAGATAATTATTAAAATTCAAAATCTGCCTGATGATATTATAGTACTAATATTCTCATATGTCATAAATTGTTCTATATTTCATTTTTTAGGCAGATATTTTATATCTCATCTAATTTTGCTTTAGAATAACTTATAACTGCTACCCTAGCCGTCCAAAAAGGTCGACGGCCATTTTAAAACCAGAGTTTTATATAATATAAAGATTCATGCTAGCACAAGCACTTGAACAGAGGAAGAGCGGAAAGAATTAGTTCTCTGGGGCTGGTGGAATTAGAGCTCTCCTTTAATTCCTGATCCTACACAGTGCAAGAAGAAGTGATCGAACCGAGACGCCACGGTTTTCCCTACTTCTTAACCCTTGTCTGACTCAAAGAGGTAGGTAGCATGCTAACTACGCCAGTAATAAATGGACCAAAGGAAGTGGGATTGGAATTTAAGTGGGTCAAAGAAAGAGGGGGATCTGTTACACTTTCGGCACTAGAATAGACAGCTTATTCTCCGGGCCAGCCCTGGAGCAGATCGAATTGAACAATCGTCTAGGTCCAGACCCTGCATTGATGTTTCAATAGGATGCAATGCATGAATGATTTTCTATAATATTATAATAAAAAAAATAATTAAATAAATTAATGATGGATTTTACGTGCTGCTTAATGAATATATTTATAAAAAATTATCGTATGTAGATTAATTTTTTAATAATAATTAATATTTAAAATATATTAATTTTTAATAAAAAAAATTTCTTTTTTTCATATGGCCTCAAGTCTAAAAAATATCAGGGCTGGCCCTGCTTATTCTTAGCCCTCCTTGACTCCTTAACGAGAGTCTCTCTTGCACGCCCTGGTCTCTGGCCCATTCAACCAACCACAACGTCACTTCCACCCCAACGCCAGTGTTTTTAGAATCAGTGATTAACTAGCCCGATCCAGGCCAGAACCAGCGAAAGGCCCAACTTATCACGGTCTCCTCTATGCTTCCAGGAACAAGCCAAAGGCCCAAAATAGCATAAAGCTGCAACTGGCACAATGCTTGGATGCAGTTTTTCTTTTCTTTTTTTTTATTATTTTCTAACTGTTCTGGAAATACAATATGAAATAGATAAATATAAAAATATATATATATATATATACTATAAAATATATAAAAATCTAATTATTATTAAAAATAAATTTTGATATTAATATGATGATATACCATCTATACAAAATTCTACACACATACACACAATGTAGTAAAGATCATAAACTAATTTGTGGATGATAAGAAATAAAAAAAATATGGCTTCTCGGAGATATTCTAATGCAATTGGAAAGATTATTAGTAGTTGTAATCATGATATAAAATATAATAAAAATAATAAAATATTATTATAATCTAATAATATGCAGAGGGACATAGAGCTCAGGATGGTGAGCGAAAAACTGAAACCAAAACTGGAGTCTACCGCCACGTCTCAAAAGACAACTGAAAAATCGAAAACCGTTTAACTTTTTTATTCATTTTAAAATATTCAAATGTAAATAATCAAATTAAAATTATTATAATTTTATACAGAGCTTTACTTAAAATGAAAGGACCGGAACCGAACTAAAACTGCACCGCACCAGAACAAACTGCAATTAATGATGCTGGAATCTTCTACCCGGAACCAAACCACCTACCCTAATCCATACCAAATTACCCAGAACATCAACCAACAATATATGTTGATGAGGGTTGTGAACAAAGGCAGTCAGTTGATTAGATCAAACCTAATTGCTGGAGCAAATGCAAGCGGACAGCCTGTTCCACGTTGGAACAAATTTCGAGCGGCAGAAACCAGATTTTAAATCCTATTAGTTTTTCACAGAGCAATTTTGCAATCATTGACATCATAAGTGACACCGACCAGACCTGTTAATCTCAATAGAAAAAGCTACATAATCTAACACTGCTAAAATCCTCCGTATTCATTAACTGCTTGCTTTATTCACCATTCCAATCATTCGGATTCTCTTAATCTACCATACCTTTTTCACTTTTCTGAGTGCCAGTACCTGAGAAGCAGCATGCCGATAGGTGCAAATTAAAGCTCAACGCAGGAAAGCCACATCTGCTGTGTAATTTTCTCCAGCATGCATGAGAGTGAAACACAGCATGCCAAGGTGGTAGCGTGGCACAACATATGCTGCCATAAATACGCAATGAACGGCTGAGCCATCCAAAAGGCAATGCCAAGTAGTAATGTTAGAAGATAGACGCTCCCTGGGCTGTCCTCATAAAGTCTTAATTTACTGAAGTCTACAAAACAATTTCACTTATTACATTATTCAAAACTCTACATATTAGTGTCCTAATATCTTCAACAGACTTGGTATTCAAAGAATGGGAGAAATCCCAGGATAAAACATGTCTCTTTAAAGTGAAACTGAAGATGATACAATTAACACAAGCTAATCCCACAAATAATGTACATAGAGATCAAGGCGTGTTGCATGCCAGCTATCCTGTTTCAGGAACAAAACTCAGCAACACTAGCAGAATGTCAGACTCAGATTTCCTTGAAAGAGCCCTGGGTCAGTTCTTGATAACAGATTGCAGTGAAACCACCATGTCACCCACTCTCATGCCTTTGCACCAAGAAAAGACTGCTCACAGAAAGGTCAGAATTAATGAGGAAATTAGAGTGAATTATCTATTTGGTTAGGGAGCCCGCTCAGAATATATAATCCAACAGGCAAAGAGGGTAAATCAAAGATCAAGCGGTTGTCAAGAGTTCAGGTTACAACAGGGCAGTGCATTCTAAAATTATGATGTAATTTGGTAGATATTTATATACTTCGTTACAAGGTTCACAATCTTGATATCGGACACCATATCAGTACCTGTGGGTATAGGATCGATATTGCCTAGTATGGGGTTGACTAGACATACCAGCACTCTGTATTATCCCATAGCACAGGGCAGTATGTATTGGTAAAACAAACCTTGCTTTGTAATTCTGCCAAATTATTTGGAACAGTAAATCAAGCTTTTATGGCATTTGGATGTTATGAGAATGTAAAATCACTATATGACGCATTTTGAACCAGTTTTTGACTTCCACCATTTCCAGCCTTTTCCAACATCCTATTTTTAACAGCCAGACATAAGAAAAATATCAAATATGAACTTCGAAAATGATGGCATGAAAGAAAATGCAAAAAGTAATAATTTTGACAAGAGACACCTACAAAAACACAGCTTATACATACATACACAAATAAGAAAAATGTCAAATACGAACTTTGAAAATGATGGATGAAAGAAAATGCCAGAAGAAATGATTTTGGGAAGAGACACCTACAAACACAGCTTATACATACATACATAAGAAAAATGTCAAATACGAACTTTGAAAATGATGGATGAAAGAAAATGCAAGAAGTAATGATTTTGGGAAGAGACACCTACAAACACAGCTTAAACATACAAAAGAAAAATGTCAAATATGAACTTTGAAAATGATGGCATGAAAGAAAATGCAAGTAATGATTTTGGGAAGAGACATCTACAAACACAGGTCATACATACCTACATACATAAGAAAAATGTCAAATACATACCCCCCACACACACACACACACAAAAATAGAATAGCCATATAAAATCTTAAAGGGAACCGAGTCTTCCTGAGGATAATGCAGATCACCATATTTTTCAGATAAAATAAATTAAACACATGATGCCAAAACACTTCCAAGGGATGGTGCAGATCCTCTTCTTTAATGTTGAAAAGTTGGCACATCTATTGTACAACCCAACAAGAAAATAAAAATCCCCCTCAAATTAATTAGTTGGTGTTCTAGTGGTCACTTATTATGCATTGAAGTGCAAAATTATAAGGTATATATGATAGATCCCATCTTATATAAGTAGATACTAAACAGAATCGACGGACCCAGTGTTCTATAGAGATAGTTAATGGACCTGCAACAGATTGCCAGTAGATACTTTGGCAAGTATGACATGCAATTCAGATAATCAGAGCCTAGAGATCCTCATCTGCATCAGGTGCTTGTCCTACCAGTAGATGTTAGCCAGATCAGATTCTATCAGCAGTAATTGATAGGGCCATTGTGAAAGAAAATGGTGTCCCATTTGTCATAATTCAAATAATCAGAGCTTAGAGATCCTAGGTGCTTTTCCTACCAGCAGATCTTAGCCAGATCAGATTCTATCACTAGTAATTGATAGGACCATTGTGAAAGAAAACAGTGTCTCTTTTACCATTTACAATTCGCATTTAAAAATTTTCCACCTCCACATTTGGTATCCTGAACCTCAAGATTCATGTTTTAAAAGTCATTTTTCTATTATTGTGGGCAAGATTTTAAATCCTCTAGAATGGGGGTGTGATGGTTTCTACATGTAACAAGATACATGGCTATCCCGCTCCATCTTGATATAGGGGTCCTGTTCATGCATCTTGGTAGAAGATGTCCGTGCCTCTCCTATTCTTCTTTCCTTTCTTTTTCTTTTTTCTTATTTCTTTCCTTCTTTCCTTCCTTTTTTTCTTCTACCTTCCGATCTTTCCTTTTCTTTTTCTTTCATTTTCTTATCTCTTTTTCTTTCCGATCTTTTTCTTTCTTCCTTCTTTCCTTTCCTTTTCTTCTACATTCCTTTCTTTTTCTTTTTTTTTTCCTTTTTCATCTTCATCTTCTTCTTTCCTTTCAATTTTTCCTTTTATTTATCTTTCCTTCTTTTCTTTCTGTCCCCTTCTTCTTCTCTCCTTGCAGATTTCGGAGTCTCAACCCCATCTTGGTCCCATTTTCTCAAAAGAATGGGTCCAATGGGATGAGACAGCCGGGATGCCATGTGCTGCCAGAACCTAAAACCTTGATTGTAGATGTATGGCATGAAGACACTGAATTGAGTTCATGACATAAAGATAATGGTTGATAACTGGTTGCAGGATAAAATAAGTCAGCCTAGGAAGAAGGGAAAAAAATACAGAAAGCCAAAGTAGGTAGAAGTTATTGTTGTTGCTTTCATTCTTCAGCATGTTGATGTTCAGGTATTTCATGAAAAGTTGCACTGACCTTGACTCCAGGTGGAGGTGTTCCAGTTTTTGCCGTAGTTGTGCTTCCAAAGTTGAACTTTGTCTTCTTCTCTGCAGGCTTTAATATTTGGAAAGAACACATCAGGGTATCATCCACACTCATCATGGCACCAGCATTGTCAAATTCCCCACAGTAGTTCGGTGCTGAGAATATTGTCACAAGTTGCCTGTTAGCAAAGAATTCATATCCATCTTCCACCACCTGGTAAAATAAGTATCCTGAATTAAAACAGTGAACTTACTTCAGCACCAGCAAAATACACAAAAGAAACAAGCATCTACAACCTGATGAGCACGACAGATGAGGTCGAGATCATGTTTTTGAAGGAACTCAGTCACCTTATCAGGGCCAAAGGTGTATGAAACCCCTCTGTCATTCATACCCCATCCCTGAATATCCTTACTTGGGTCTGACCAAAGAAGATCACATAGCAAACCAGTGTCTGGGACATCAGTAGGGCGTGCCAAGTTTCTTATTTGATCCAAATTAGTCAAGTCTGGAGAAAGACCCCCATGCATGCAAAGAATTTTTTCATCAATGAGAGCTGCAACAGGCAGGCAGTTAAAACAATCTGTGAAGACTTTCCACAGCCTTACATTGAATCTGCGCTTGCATTCATCATAAAACCCATATATACGGTTTATAGACGCACATTCATGATTCCCCCTCAACAGGAAAAAGTTCTCAGGGTATTTAATTTTATATGCCAAAAGGAGGCATATTGTCTCAAGACTTTGCTTTCCTCGATCCACATAATCCCCTAAGAACAGGTAGTTGGCTTCAGGTGGAAATCCGCCATATTCAAAAAGCCTTAGAAGATCAGAATACTGGCCATGAATATCACCTAAGACCCCAAAGAAACCATTATGTCAGATTTCCCAAACTGAATAAATGACTAGACCAAATTATTCGCAAGCAGTAAGTATTCCTGAATTTTTCTCTCTGGAGTTCTCCACAACTGATTGAGTTAAACAGAATGTAAAGTTACCATGAACAAGAACAACTACAATCATAAAGTGAAATTTGATAAAATTGCCCCATGGAATACGTGAATACGTCCATTTCGTAGATGCAAATTAAAAATATCCTACAACAATAGCTCAGCACATAGAAAAGAAGTAAATGAGAATGCTAAAGGATCTTGAGTTAAAGCACTGCGCATAAGATCATACCCCCAGATGGTAATTTGTTTGCTAGCTAAAATTAATCAAGGTGATGAATAATAAAGTTCAAGATGAGGTGAATCGGAGGGAGTCTAGCATTAGGATTAACAAATGGGCAAGTGATAAAAAACCAAGCGAGATGGTTAGATCATATGATTCAAATCAGAGGGTCGGATTGAAATGAATCATAATTGGACTGCCATTTATGATCTCTGGACACTCCATTTAAAAGTAATAGGATGCAACTTTTCTTAAATAATGCAATTAATAACTGATTATATAATACAATATCTTAGCCTACCAAACGCAATTCGACTGGAGATGTAACATATGTTAACATGTTAATTAGTAACACATCGACAAAATGCATGTAAAAATACCAATAGCAAAATGATACTTTTGACCAGCATCATAGTACTTAATACAAATAAAGACCAAAATTCAAACATAAAACTAACTTCATAATACAACAATCTATCAACCAAAGAGTGTTTTATATTATAAGTAAATTGAATACAATATTATGAAAATAACCAGATGAGAATTAGCAATACACAAATTGTTTCATCCATAATCAGTAAGAATCTAAATGCACATAATAACATTTTACCAACAATCCTTATAAATAAGGGCTATTCCAATTTTGCCTTGAAGTTAGAATTAAGACAATTGGTAGAAGAAGACCCAGGCTGAGGGAGAATATAAATTTGAGGGCATATATAGGCTACAGGTAGGGACTTTTCCATCAGTATGATTAATAACCCCTCAAGGTCATAAAACACAAGTTAATAGTGTCATATTTATAATCTAACCCAATAAGTACAATTTATAGATATTCATCTCTGCATAAATTATTTAATATGTCTATCATTGTCCTATATGCCTAGTATTTAAGAATCTGGCCTTAATGTTCCTTAACTCAGGCTGAGTGGAAAAAGGAATCACAAGCCATCCAAGTTGATGTTTCGCATTGCTTCAAGCAGAAACTAGTGTGGAAGTGGAAACTGGTTCAAGAGCAGATTCAGGTGTAGGTGCAAGGAAGAGAATCCCAAAAAATTGTTAAAAAATAGATCACTTAGGAAGCAAGTGCAGGAGTGAGTGTCACGCCCCGAACCTAGCATCTAGGGTCGGATGCGTAATTGCCGCACACTCCCTAGGATAAACCCTAAAGAATATGCAAGGCTTTATAATTTATTACAACACCCCAATATCCGTAATTAATAATGATCTACTTTCATAACAATGAGCAAAATTTACATAATTATAAATTTAATTCCTTCTATCATCTAATTGGACATCAATGATACTCTATCTATTCATCCGCTCATCCGCAAATCCAAACCATAGCTAATCATGAGCATCCTGTAACTGAGAGAAAAAAAGAGAAATAGAGGGATGATAAGCTTTACAGTCCAATAAGAATCTTTGCACATCCACACCAATATAATAATATAATTTGAAACTAGCAATAAAACATAAAATATGAAATCTCTTATCAAATATTCATGATAACTCAAACATCCACATAAACATATATCAAATGTATGTCTTGTCAAAAGAGGCGTGTTGTCATATTTCAACATATAAACCTTTTATGCAATATTAGTTTCATGTCTTGTCATCTATTTCTCTATCATATGTCCAATTTTTTTGATCTTTTTTTTTCCGACTTTGGACTAATCAAGATCATGTCTTAATCTTGGTCTGACCCAAAATCTAACACATAAGTCCGTAGGGGCTATCCCAAGCATAAGCTCCTGACGGGCTATCCTGGGCATAAACTCCTAACCGACTATCCACATGACGAGGCTAGTCCAAACCATATCTTTTTCATCTCATTATTATATGTTGATTTTATGTTGGTTTTATCAAATCAATTCCAATTTACAGTGTGATTAAAATAGGTATGTCATATCCAAAAAATTCTATCATCAATCACTGATACACATATATAGTCAACATATAATTAGGGGGGCTGGAAATGGGTCGGACCAGGTCGGGTCCTGCCTCTGCCCGAGCCCGGCCTGAAATAATTTTTTGGGCTTCGGGTCGGGCTTAGGCCCAATTTTTTTGAAAAAATGTAGGCCCGAGCCCAATCAGGCCCGCTCAATCCCATTTTCCATAGTTCTCTTCCCTCTTTTAAAAGAAAAAACAAAAAAAAAAAATCCTAACCTCTAACCTTCGACTCCTCCATGGACTGCGGCCAAAGATGTCGATGCTTCATCCACCACCGATGGCAAACAGCTCCCATCCTTCCCGACCCCTTCATCTGCTCAGCCTCCGCCACGTGCTCTTGCTGCGGCACTGATTGTGTCGTCGCTACCGTTGTCCCCCGCAGTCTGGTCCTGGCAGCGGTTCCTCCAAGGACGCCTGCCGCTTGATCTGGTGCTTCTTCCATGGCAGCTGTGGGGAAGCCATGGTGATGGGGTTGTTTGAAGACAAGAATGGTGGATAAAGGAAAAAATTAAAAGAAGAAGGCAGAAGGCCACCATGCGTAGATTACCATGGTAATGACGCCCCTCTTGTCTTGAGGGTCGGATGGAGACGGGCTTAGCGAAAGGATCCTCAACTTCTAACCGGAGAAGTCACCGAAAACACTTCCTTTGATGAAAGGAGTGACAAAGGTGCCGCTAAGAGAGGATACCCTTGCAGAGACTCCGAGAGAAGGGGTGAAGGCGGCCTTGAATCAAACCCTGGTGCCTCGAGAGTGGGTGGGAGGAGAGGAGAGTATCCGCACATCCAGGGAGAAGCATGAGGGGCAAAAACCCACCTCTATGGTTCATCGAGTGATGACCAGCGGACGGACATGGACCACGGACGATGATAGAAGACGGTGATGGCCAACGAATGGCCGACGAACCATGGCCCCAGGGGCTAGGGCATCGAATGAGGGAAGTTGGGAAGGGAACAGGAAGATGGAACAGTGAAACCCGATTATTTGGCTTGGGTAGCCGGGCTAAATGGACTTAAGAGGGGAAGAACTAAGTACAGGTCTCATGCAGAAATTATCGGACTGAATTTCGGGCTAACATTTGAGCCCGAGCTTGGGCTGGGTTCGGGCCGGGCCAAAGATATGCTCGAGCCCGACCCGAAAAATAAACAGGCTCTAAATTTAAGCCCAAGCCCGGTCTGAATTTCTTCAGGCCAAGCCCGAAGTCCGATCTAAAGTCGGCCCGACCCGAGCCTAGTTCCAACCCTATATATGATATATTCATGCTGAAAAATCATATCAGAACTAATAATGTCTCAAACATCACAAAACCATCAACACGAATCTAACGATACAAAACCAACGATACAAATCCAATGATCAAAGTAGCATATATAGTGGTGATCATGTACAAGGATTCTCACCTTTATCGGTGATTGATCCAAACACAGAAATCAATGAACTCCTCAATCTTTTAACTCGAAATCAAGATATTTTGCTTGATATCTTCTTGTACAACAATTGCATCTCTATATGATCAGAATCAAATATAAAATCATATGCGAAAAAATTATGGATAAACACCTAAACATCATAGTTGAAGACCTCTCCTAGAGTCGACCAATTGATCCGAGTTACCTAAATACCTGGACTCTCCACTCGTCCAAAAGACATTTAGAAGAGAAATCCATGAAGAGATGAAAATTCTAAAGAAAATTTTAGAGAGAGAAACTTGTAGAGAGAGAAAGTGGACACAGATAGTAGACGAAAAATAGAGAGAAACTAGGTTTAAGTCTAGGTCTTAAGAATCTTGCTCGATGTCCTCTTGTCCAAAGAATTATTCTCCAATATATTTAAATTAAAATTATAAAATAAATCAAATAAATCAATTTAGTTACCTAGAACTCTCTATCGGGATTCACTAGGGTCCACCCCCCAATCTCAAAATCTTCTATTATAAAATTTTTCCTTTTTTTGTTAATTTCCCATAATCCATCTAAGAGGAAAAATAAATAATTAATTAATTGGCCAATTAATAAAAAGAATCATTTTATTAAAATAAACTAAAGAAGAGAGAGAAGAGCCCACTCTTCTCCTCTTCTTCTCTTCAAAATGGAGAGGGGGGGTTTGCTCCCTATTGCCCCTCTCCCATGCATGGCCACGGAAGACTAGGGCCGGCCACCCATGGTGGCTCCCGGTGGCAGCGAAAAACCATGGCCCTGATGACGGCTCTGATGGCGGCTATTGCTGGAGGCAATTGGTGAAACCACAAAAACAGGGATCGCCCTATTTTGAAATGAATCCGACGTCTTACCGGCAGTAAACAACGAGAAAAGGCCCAAAATAAAAGGAAAAACAATGCTAAATCCCTTACCCAGATCCAACGAGGTCGAAGGAAAGGTTCCGGCAATCTTTTCCTAGCGGCAACCCACGGAAAATCCCAAGAAATCCCGACAATTCTTGGCAATTTTTCAAGAAATTCAAGGTGCAAATCCAAGGGAGGGGAAGGGGCTTCTTATAGACTAGATTCCTAACCTAAATCAAACTCTTATTGGCCCCGATTCCAACAAAAATGAGAGAGAAAAGAAGTGGACTCCTTCCAGGAGTCCTCTTCTCCGCTTCCTCTTTGATTTTTTTTATTTTCTACTTTAAGATTTGTGTGGAAGATTTTAAAAATATAGGTTCTTACATTCTCCCCCCTTTAAAATAATTTCATCCTCGAAATTAAGTTATTTGAGGTACAAACTTCAAAAGTATATATTCATCATGTCATTCTTGAGCTTCCAATAGTGTTTTACATATAATTTGTTTCTCAAGATTTTGATATAACAAAATTATGTGAAATCTCAAACTCATTCCTTTTATATCGATTTCTCAACTTTTTCGAAGAACAATAGCATTTTGATCTTATATTAAAATACCAAAATTCTTTATCAATTACATGATTGATTAATTCCACTCAGAAATCATAATCGACTCGAACTATCTTTAATAAAAATCAAAGAAAGCCTGAACATCGGACACTCTTTATAATTACAGGATTCTTTCTTCTTTTAACCTTCTAACAATTTAATGAGTAGACTCCATCTTAGCAAAACCTCAAGCCTCTACATTAGATAGAGTCACAATGTCAGGACCAGAAATCTATGCTAAACATTTCAGATCTGAGCCCAACCAAAGGTTATCAATCCGTTAACCCCTAACTTAAGATGTCCGAAATTCTTCTTATCATTGCCCACAAGAGAAGAACCTATCACTAAATATAGTATTGCAATGTCTAGATTACATTAAGAATCAGCAATTTCCTCCTTTTATTCACCAATTATAGCCTCTTTTTTGAAAATCAAATTCAATCTCCAATCATTGCACTTATTGAGTTAGAATGAATCTTTTTCACCAGTGTCAAAATAATTCCAAACCACCACACTTCCGCGGCGCACTCTGATCTAAATTTATCAAATTGTGTAGGTTTATTGAATTAATTCTGACATGAAATATCACCTTGTTAGAATCGAAGAAAGTTCCAACCTTTCAAATTTTTGATAACACTAAAGCAAAAAATTTCTGTCCTTACTATACCTCAAATACACCACATCAAAATTTAAATTTTGATTCACTTTTTATGTTTGGAATCATTGGATAAGCTTCACCAGTCATCAAGAATCCAACATATTTAGAATTAATTTGGCACGAGTTAACTCTAGATTTATCTGACAATCAATAGGATGAGTCCAAATCAACCTTTCTTTATAAAACAAATAACTCAAATCTCCGAAAACTAGAATTCCTCAAGTCAACATCCTTATGAGTAGAATCAACTCCCTATTTTTTCTAGAACTTCCTTCATTATGACCCTTAGCATCAATAAATAAATTGATATGAAATTTTATCCCTTATATGTTAAGATTCATATTAGTCTTCCAAAATTTAACAATAGCAAAATATCTTAGATCAGCTCAAAGATCTAAATTTTGATTTGAAATAATTAATACACTCCACTATCTTCAATGATCATAAGAAAAATTAAGAAATCTAATCCAAAGATAGTAATATATATTATTAAAGATTCCACCATAATATGTATATCATGCTCTAACAAAACCAATTTCTTTATTCAATTTAACAACAATAGCAAAACACCTTAAATCCACTTAGAAAAGCAAACTTTTGACTTGAAATTCAATGCAACTCGAAAAATTAAGGAATCAAATACAAATATGATATTTTGCATAACCAAAGATTTCACTATGTGTATCCCATATTCTCATAATAAAATTCAAGTATATTTTTTATCTAAATTCGAGTTTCATATATGATCCTCTTATAGGTTTAATACTTGAAAATATTTCTCTCTCATATGATGCAATTTTTTCTTAGACCGCATCCTAAATAACTTCCTTCTAATAAATCCAAAATTTGTAATGATCAAATAATTAACATCGAAATCAAAAAAGTTATCATGATCTTCACTCATATAAGTTTAACATTCTAAAATAATCTAAATAACAATTGATCAAGTATGCTCAACATAATATATCAATATATATCCGACTTTATTTTAGGATCAACACCTCTTATACTTAGGTCAAATCTTATTTATTAAAATCTAAGACATAACTCATCAATGCTATTATAGACATCATATGCCACTTACGCACAAATTTTATCATAATATCTATTGAACCGAAGTCCAAATATTGCATCCCTTCTGCTACTTTTAGGATGTCCCTAGTGATCATAACTGATACTCAAATACCATTTAAGTCACAGTCCTATATGATCTTAACACCTAAGCTCTGATATTATTCTGTTACATCCTTAGTGATCATAATTTTATTCTCAAAATACTACTTAACTCACAGTCCCTAGTGATTTTAAACCTAAGCTCTGATATTATTATACCATTTTGTCACATTCTATTGATCATACACAAAGTTGTGATATCATTTCAGTCCCTAGTGACCTTAAACCTAAGCACTAATACCACTCTGTCATGCTCCGAATCCAGCATCCCGAGTCGGATATGTGATAGCCACACACTTCGTAGGACAAAATCCTAAAGAATATGCAAGGCCTTATAATTTGTTACAACACCTCAATATCCATAATTAATAATAATCTACTTTCATAACAATGAGCAAAATTTACAAAATTATAAATTTAATTCCTTCTATTATCCGATCGGACATCAATGATACTCTATCTATTCATCCGCTCATCCACAAATCCAAGCCATAGCCAATCATGAGTATCTTGTAACTTTAAGAAGAAAAAAATAGAGGAGGTGAGCTTTACAGCTCAGTAAGAATCTTCGCACATCTACACCAATATAATAATATAATTTGAAACTAACAAAAAGCATAAAGCATGAAATCTCATATCAAATATTCATGATAACTAAACATCCACATAAACATATATCAAATGTATGTCTTGTCAAAAGAGACATATCATCATATTTCAACATGTGAATCTTTTATGCAGTATTAGTTTCATATCTTGTCATATGTTTCTCTATTATATGTCCAATTTTTTTAACCTTTTTTTTTTCCAGCTTTGGACTAATCAAGATCATGTCTCAATCTTAGTCTAATCCAACATCCCATACGTAAGCCCGTAAGGCTGTCCCATGCATAAGCTCTCGACGGACTGTCCCAGACGTAAGCTTTTGACCGACTATCTACATGACGAGACTAGTCTAAACCATATCTTTTCTATCTCATTATTATATGTTGATTTCATGTTGGTTTCATCAAATCAATTTCAATTTACAGTGTGATTAAAATAGGTATGTCATATCCATATAATCCTACCATCAATCACTGATACACAAATATAGTCAACCTATAACATATTCATGCTAAAAAATCATATTAGAACTATTAATGTCTCAAACATCACAAAACCATCAACACGAATCCAACGATACAAAATCAATAATACAAATCCAACGATAAAAGTAGCATATATAGGGGTGATCATGTACAGAGATTCTTACCTCTATCGGTGATTGATCCAAATATAGAAATCGATGCACTCCTCAATCTATGAACTCAAAATCAAGATATTTTGCTTGATACCTTCTTGTACAACAACTGCATCTCTACATGATCAGGATCAAATATAAAAATCATATGCGAAAAAATTATGGATAAACACCTAAACATCATAAGTCGAAGACAACTTCTATAGTTGACCAATTGATTAGGGTTACCTGAGTCCCTGGACCCTCCATTAGTCCAGAAGACATTTAGAGAGAAATCCATGGAGAGATGAAAAGTTCAGAGAGAAAGTAGAGAGAGAAGCTTGTAGAAAGACAAATTAGAGAGAGATGGTCCAGAGAGAGAAACTAGGTTTACAATCTAGATCTCAGGAACTTTGCTCGATGTTCTCTTGTCCAAAGAATTATTCTCCTATATATTTCAATTAAAATTATAAAATAAATCAAATAAATCAATTTAGTTACCTAGAACTCTCTATCGGGATTCACTGGGGTCCACCCCCCATCTCAAAAATCTTCTATTCTAAAATTTTCCCCTTTTTTAATTTCCCATAATCCATCTAAGAAGAAAAATAAATAAATAATAAATTAATTGGCCAACTAATCAAAAGAATTATGTTATTAAAATAAGCCAAAGAAGAGAAAGAAGAGCCCTCTCTTCTCTTCTTCTCTTCAAACTAGGGGGTTTGCTCCCCGTTGCCCCTCTCCCATGCATGGCCATGGAAGACCAGGGCCGGCCACCCATGGTGGTTCTCGACGGCAGCCAAAACCATGGCCCCAACGATGGCTCCAATGGCGGCTGTTGCCGGTGGCAATTGGTGAAACCACAAAAATAGGGATCACCTTGTTTTGAAATGAATCTGACATCTTGTCGGTAGTAAATAACGGGAAAAGGCCCAAAATAAAAGGGAAAACAATGCTAAATCCCTTAACCTAGATCCGACAAGGTTGAAGGAAAGGTTCCGACAATCTTTTCCTAGCGGCAAACCACGGAAGACCCCAAGAAATCCCAACGATTCATGGCAATTTTTCAAGAAATTCAAGGTGCAGATCCAAAGGAGGGGAAGGGGCTTCTTATAGACTAGATTCCTAACCTAAATCAAACTCTTATTGGTCCCGATTCCAACGAAAACGAAAGAGAAAAGAAGTGGACTCCTTCCAGGAGTCCTCTTCTCCGCTTCCTCTTTGATTTTTTTTATTTTCTGCTTTAAGATTTGTGCGGAAGATTTTAAAAATCTAGGTTCTTATAGTGAGTTTCTTAGGATATTCCAAAAATGGTACAGCATCCTAGTTTATAAACTTTCCTTTGCATAAGGATCCACACTACTAATCACAATCTACACATGTTTATAAAAAAAAAAAAAGTAAACCAACGTCTTAATGATTCTGACAGCTCCATGACCTAGATCAATGCAAGCCTCTTGCTCCATTATTTGGAAAGCCATTCCTTTAGTGGTTACTTGATACATAGACAACTAAGTCGATTAATGGGCAATAAGTCTCCAAAACATCTGAAAAATTGTTACACACTTCGAACATTCTGGTTCATATTGATCAATAGTGTGGGTCATCGATTTAGAAGCCTTACCACCAAGATTCGCCATCTCGGTACTGGATCTTGTATCGGTAAAATCCTGCTATACTGTCGGTACACGGTTTAGTACGGTACGATAGTGTTGGTACGCTCGAAGATGGCATACCGGTATGAGATTGGTATGGTACGGTATGCTCCGTCCGAATGGTATGGGGCGGTACAGCATTCCATGCTCACCACATAATTTGAAGATAGGAAAAAACTAGCACAATAATGCCCAATTAAAACTAAGTTGTTGCAAATCAGGGTATGTTACATGCTGATCCTTAACGGGCAAGAACATGTAAGTAATGAAGACATTATAAAAGATAATATCTATGGCATAATATAGGAAAAAAAGTCATCTACATGGTTGCTATCACTTGAAATTTCCTAAAAGTACAACTCCAGTCCTCATCCAAATATAAAGTTATGGAATTCATAGTTCCTAATTGCGGAGCACATGCATAATATAATGCAAAACATGTGCAACTTCATATAAGCATTTCATATGCATGTCCCTATATAGTTGAACTACAGCTACGACATAGTTCTCCTACAATCTTAAAGTTTTTACCATAGATGTGCATGAATATTGGTGCCTCTGAGGTGGCAGACTTGTAGGATTATAGAATAAAAGTCATGAAATTGATAGCAGAAGTATATAGGTCAATGCAAATACCAATCTAGATGACAATACATGGATAAGCTATTAACTCCATTATCAAATATGTTTTGAGAAGCATATCCAGCTCATGACAAAATAGTGGCTAAGATGAAACACTGAATCTTAAGAAGAGATGGAGGTGTTATGAGCATGGTGCAACATTGGAGTTGTGGCTCCAGAAATGGCAATGCCAACCTTGGTTGAAGATTCCAGCTTTTATGAATTGGAATTTAGCAAATATCATGAAAAGTGCAAGACAAATGTTATTTCTGACCTCCATTACATGTGATTATCTAGCTGAACAAGCAGAAACCTGATCCATTTGCTTACGTTGAAAGACTTAAAATAAAACTTAACCTAGTTGAGTTATATTGAGAAAATTCTATTAAAGTATGTATAAACAAAGACAAAAACAAAACAAAACAAAAATAAAACCTCTTCATCTCCTAGGCTATCTCTACCCATGTTATTTTAGGCTTGCCCCTCGTGCATTTCACACATTCCCTCACAAGCACTTCCTTAAGCCTTCCATGCATATTATCAAACAATACATTACCACAGATGATACTACAGATAATTCAGAAAAATAATTAGCATAAGCCATGCGAAAAGTCCAAAAATATTGCACTATGGTCGCTAATGTTTGAGATCACAGTTCCTGGATGAGGATTGTTAAGTCATAACTTTACAATCCTTTTCCATCCTCCACTAATAAGCTCTTTCCTAAAAATCAAAGTAACATTCTTCCATCATAAGTAAATATATGTAAGTTGCAAATACATAGTTTGGTGTCTGCCATTCTCTCTGATAAAAGCAGACAAACAACAAAAGCTTGTCAAGTTAGGATCATTCAAATTAAGAATAGATAATGTATCTTAACCAGAGATCAATAAAATTGATTAAACATGTCCTTTCCATGGGGAATTTTCAGGTCAGGCATTAAAAAAAAAAAAAAAAGTCAAGGAACTAAAAGGGCACTTAAAAGATATTTTTCGATATACTAAGATCATTAATTTGCATCTCACAATTTGGGTTTTCTGACATCTGACAACAAATATATCTTTATAAAAGCACACCATAGCTGTCACTGCTTATAAAGCCAATACTAGACAAATATTTGACATCTATTGTCCTAGAAAACAGAGTGCTCTAGTTCCATCTCCTCAAGAACCACATAAGACTAAATTTCAGGTTTTATTATATAATTAGCTTTCCCAGCATCACCAGATACTTCACAGAACCATTCAAGACACCTTCATTTTAGGTCTACAAACTACATGCATATGTTCCTCCAAAGAAGAATCTCTTTCTTGTTTACAAGTTTAGATTTTTCACTTAATTTGGCAGCAGAAGATGCACGTTCCTCTAGTTCTAAGACTACACTCTTGAAAATTTTGAGTTTACACATTGTATTTGAGCCCACATGGTATGAAAGAAAATTATTGGTTACAATATTTTGCAACATACCATATAATGAAACCTACAAAGCATCAATGTAGTATAAAAATTTAATATATACTTGACATTAAATAACCTACATTTGTCTGAGAATGCGAGGAAATGATGATATGCTGGATTATTAAAATTGAACAGAATTCCAAAACTTCTGATGGTTACCTTTGTCTATTACATAACAATGGAGAAACAGTTGCATTTTGCAAGCATCAGAGACAGACAAAGACCATAAAGACTTTGCAAACAGAATTTCACTTTGCAGAAAGCTCTAACAATATTAGTAACCCAAGTACAGGATAATCTGCAAGGGCCTGTTTGACATTGGTATTGTTTTCGTGACTTTTTTCTCTACAAAATAGTGGAATGCCTCATGGGAATTGATGTTGAAGATAGCAGTTGTACAAAACTTCCACTATTCCTTGATTTTAATTTCACTCTTTTATTTGAGAGGGATAAATCTTCGCCACCTAATCTACATGCTGTTCAGTCTAGTTCATTTTTATTCTTGGGTTTTTGGAAAGAAAACGAGAAAGCAAAATGAATACCAAACGGACCGTAAGATTTAGCACTGGGAATCCCTTATCTTGTCATCAACCACGCATTCAACCCTTCAGATAAAAAACAAAAGAAAGACAAGCACCTAATCACAACATTCACTGGTAAATCAAAGTCCCACCTTTTCCCCACCGACATCGATAACCAAACAAAACCTACTTCCAAGAAGCCATTACGGAAGGAACCCAGATCAAGAAACATCAAAAATCAATAACCCAGAAACAGTAAAATAAGAAAGTTTTTAGATTGAAGAGCCCCGATGTTTTCAACGCCCATTGCCTTCAACATCACAGTAGAGCAAATTTACCTAATCACGGCATTCGCTGATTCATCAAGGTCCCATCCTTCCCCACCGACATTGATAACCAACCAAAATCCATAATCGCTAAACAATTTTAGCACAAACCCAGTTCAAGAATCATCAAAAGGGGTTTATTTGATTTACCGCAAATCTTGATGGGCGCCTCGAGCTCAAGAAGATTGGGCTGCTGCAAGAAGATCTCCCTTGACACGACGCAGAGCTGCCGAATCTCCGCCTCCGAGAGCTGTACCTGCTTCCCTGGACGAATCCCCCTCGCTTCCAGCAGCCGCCTTATGATATCATCCAGAAGACCGGGATCCATCCCCTCACCCGATAGAACCCAGATCGAACAACACCCTAGAAATCCAGAAGTAAAGGAGGCCCCTTCTATTTCTCTTCGCCGAGATCACGGAAGGACCCAGCAAGAAGAGGGAGGGACAAGGTGACTCCTTTCCTCCGCTGCCGTTCCCTTCCTTGGCCTTGCTCCGATTGAGATCTCCTCAAACATTCCTCTCGATCTCCATCGCTTCCTCTCTCGATCGCAGGGGTTTTTCTCCTGCTCTCAGAGAGGAGATGGAGATTGCCTCCCCCTATGCCCCTGCTTCCTGCGAAGAAAACAGGGAGAAAGGGAAAGAATTTTTACGAATTTTTTATTTGTTCGCGACTCGGGAAGGGTAAGGACTGGAAGGAGATCGCGTCCACCGCTCGGTGTAAATAATAGCTCCAAAAGGGATCGTGTTGGTCCTTTTCGGCCTTCGTTGCTTAAACACGGAACTCAAAGTCCTACGAGGATTGCTCTCGTTGCATTAGATGGGAGTTCAAGTTACCCGGGGCGGATGGAGGGGATGTGGCTGACCTGAGAAGGATCCGGAGCGGAGAGAGGTGCGGTGATTGGACGGCAGTGATTTTTTGATTGAGATTTTTTTATTTTTGGATTTAATAGTGGTGTGGTGATGGGGAAGTCGATCGTGGCCGTCAGATCTGCCGACTTAAATGATCGGACGATAAGTCGCGGGGAGTTGGTGGTGAGACGCATCGGATCAAATGTTGATTAATATTCTGGATAATGGAGGAGTGGGGGATCCAGTGGACCATCGTCGTGGAAAATAGGATCTTAGCCAATCATAAAATGAAACGTGGACAAATTACCGGGCCAAACTGTGTACCACGTGTTCTGCGCCTCCGCAGGGCTGCCTACCTCTCTTCCGTTGCAACGGTGGCCAACCAACAAATAAAAATAGATAAAAAAATATAAAAAATAATATAAATTATTATTTATAAAAATTGATAAAATGTATGATAATTAATAAAATATAAAAATTTTTATTAATTTATTATAAATTTGATGTGATATTATCATTGTAATGATTTTTTTTTTTAAATAGGCAGGGGCGATGGTATCATTCGTGGGGCAATTTTTTTTTTGGAGTGTATCGTTGGATGGCATCTGTTTTTTACTTTTTTTTTTTTTTTTCTTTGTATGTGTGAACCAAAAGATCAGAGTATTTTGAAAGACATGTGAAGCGTTATCTAACGGTTCATACAGTAAAAGATGATCAATCTTTTTTTTTGTGCAAAACATATAATCTGTATTTGGAGTGGGCATACACCATATTCCACATGTAAACGAACAAATTAAATTTTTTGAATTGTATTTGAATTTAAATTATAAAAATTTTTGTATTATTATTTTGTACAAAATCAATGCAAAAAATATATATATTTAAATATTTGATTATCATGTGTTTGTTCTGTCTATTTTTTTTAAAAAAAATTATTGAATTAAGGATTAGATTTTTGCATTCCAAAGTCACATTGATTTAGACTAAAAATATGGAAGGATGGTTCCGGTACATAAAATATAATTGGATGAGGATACCCTCTAGAGTTTGAAAATTAGATTAATGAGTAATGCTTGTATATGCTTTGAAAAATTTAAAAAAATTTTCATATTGAATTTTTTCATCTTGATTGAACATCGAGTTCATACATTGATGTGTATCATATTAAACATTTACCAACATCTTACGATAAATGTTAACCGTTGTTAACCTAACCAACAAAAACCAATGTATCCCATAAAAAATATTCATTCGAGGGCAGGAAGAAGAACTAAAAGGGTTAGTTGATTAAGAATTTTCTCTTTTTTTTGATAAAATAGAGTTCATCTTCCTTCATATCTTTCACGGAATTTATGAACAATCTATTTCTTTGCTATTGTTTTTATTTATATCAAGAATATAGGGGAAAAAAAATGAAAAAACATCTAGGTTTAGATAAACAAAATTGGCCAATTTATATTGCCACTACTTATGTCAAATATTAATGAATATAACAATTTTTATTAAGAAGATGCAGTTTAAATTCTTTTGAAGATTCACAGACACATGATATATGTCAAAGAATGGACAATTTGCCATCCAATTGTCCACCTCAATATAAGATATACTTGTCATTTGAAGGATGGGTACAGCCATTGACCTACATCATTTGTAGCCCAATATGTATATTAGTTAGTGTTATGTGCCCCCCCAACCCATATCTTTCATATGAAAGGACACATGTTCCTTTGTGCAAATCCACCACTGGATCACTCCGTTGTCGCTTTGAGATTGATACAAATAGATGAATGAGAAAGTTTTGGATGCTTTAAGATCAGTGTGGATTGTGATCAAATGATCAACATTGCGATAGAAGATCAATCAATCTTTCATGCATGCGAAAAATATAACCCAAACCCCCCAACTCCCGCCCTAATGCAGTGTAGTCTTCTTGCTTTTCACGATATTTGCCTCTAGTCATCTTAGTAGTGCTGGCTCTCCTTGAAAGCTCCAATGCTAGCTCTAAGCCTTTGAAGAAGGCATCAGCTTTTCTCGACAAACTTTGGGTTATCAAACAACCACATATTGGAGCTGTCAAACTGACAATTGCCTTGGCAATGGATCATTGTGTGCAACATCTTAATGTCATGCCACTAGAAACATTCTAGATAGGCACATCTCGCAGCCTTTGCTAGAGTCACACAAGAAGCTCTCATGACATATAAATAGATTGTTTATCCCAAACTTGTCACCTAGTGGACATATGATCCGACTAAGAAAATGAAGAATGATGCAGCTCGAAGTACGGAAAAAATAAACCTGAAGCACCATTCAAGGTTCTCGAATAACTCGAAAAGAAAAACAAACACTGAAGCTATGAAAACTTCCAAGATAATTGAGAGTAAAAAAATTGATTCAATTCATTGATACTAAAGACTCTCAAAAAGTTACAATGTATAAACATAATGACTTGTGCTTGAAGAAAAAAAGATAAATAAAGAAACTCTTAGCTAGCTTTTACTTGAAGAAAAAAAAATTTAAGTATAGAAATTAAATATTCATCAAATAATTTGGTCAATCTCTAATTAATATCTTTCATATACAAAAGATCCTGTATCAAACATCTTTCATATATAAAAGATTCTGCATCAAGTCTCCTCCACTTGGATGCAACTCATTCTCGAGTTAGTACTTATCATCAAAGCTTGGGAATGTTCATGAAACTTGAAGAGATCTTGCATATTAAAGATCTTGGAGATTCCCATGGAGTTAGGTAAATCAACCACATAAGTATTGTCATTTATCTTATGTAAATTCTGATATGGACCTATCTTTTTACTATTAAGCTTGCTTTAAGTGCCAGTGGATACTCTTTTTTTTATGAAGATATACCATGACTTTATCTTCCACCTTGAAAACTTATTTTCATCGATGTATATTAGTTGTCTTTATACTTGGCATTAGTTTCTTCCAACCTTGCCTGATCCAAATTTGATGGTAGCCACTCCTGAGATCAATTTTAGAGAAAATTTTTGCTCCCTCTAATATATCTAGCATGTCATCCAAATGTGGGATAAAAAATTGATATTTGATAGTGATCCAACTAATGGTTCGACTATCCATGCATATCCTCCGGTTGCCATCCTTTTTTGGCATCAATAATGCAGGTATACGGTGCAAGGACTTAAACTCTCATGAATCAAGCCCTTCTATAAGAGATCCTCCACTTGTTCTTGAAGAATTTTATGTTTCTTCGGGCTCATACGATAATGAGCTAGATTAGATAGAGAAGAATTAGGTACTAAGTTGACTTGATATTGAATGTTCCGCATAGATGAAAGTCCAGTAGTAGCACCTTAAGCATCATATCTTGATACTCCTCCACAAGAGGTATCATCTCCTCAAAAATATCACTAGTTTGTACTTTCACTTTTGAAAATATTAGGGCATACATATATGTCTTCTCCATTCTCTAGCTCGAGTTGAAGATCTTTGACAATTAAGAAAGACTTCCCTTCTACTTTAGAAGCTTTAGGTTTGTCCACCTTTATTAGGATTAGAGTGATCTTCTTGCCATCTTTATAGAAAATAAATAGATTATCTCTGCCCTTATGAGTTGAATCTATATCCTATTGCTAAGGTCTTTCAAGAAACAGATGGCACACATCCATATCAATGACATCACATACAATCACATCCTTGTAAGACCGTCTTATAGAAATAGGGACTAAACATTGTTGTGTCACTTTTTTTGCTCTTTTTTCTTGATCTATTCAAGGGAATAAGGAGATAAATGCTTCATAGTTTTCAATTGGAGCTTGTTAATCATATATTATGAAACTAGATTTTCTATACAACTGCTATCAATAATAACATTGCATACCTTCCCTTGGCAAATAAATCTAGTCTTGAATATATGGTACTTTTGAGAGTCCTCTTGCTTTTTGCTCAAGAGAATTCTTTGGATGATAAGGCTTTTACTAATATTTTCATAGTTGACCTTCTCATTCACATCTTCATTATATGCTTTATCGTCATAGTGTTACTCAACTTGATCTTCATCCTTCGTGGTAATAGCAATGCTGGCTTAACGATTCATCCTTGGTGGTGGATACTGGTTTGATTTGTGCCTTGACTGTCTGCATCTATAACAGACATCTGGTATAGGTCGTGTATAGGGATTTTGAGCAACTAGCTTAGCCTTGCTTGTTCTCTTATCTTGCTTAGGATCCACTTTCCTCATTTCTTAGTTTGAGACTGTTGAAAGTGTTGTAGCATTCCAACTTGGTGCCTTGTCCTCTCCTTTGGATTTGGTCAGAACAAGTAACTCCAAAAGGCGTCCGCTTTATGGTAGAGGCTCTAGTGGTAGTGTGGGATAGCTGCTCCTCGATACACCTCGCAACACGGATAGCATCGTACATCCTAATAATAGATTATAGTTGCATCCAGTCTTGGATGGATTGTCAAAGTCTAGTAATAAAATAAGCAAACTTCTAGGACTCGATCTCATATAGTGGATTGCAGACATAAAGATGACAGAACTTCAAAGCATACTCGCCTAAAGAATGACTTTCCTAACGACAATTATGATATTGTTGGTATAGAAACTAATCATAATTTGGTGAAAAGAACTCGGCCTCGATCACTCATCGCATCTTTGCCCAAGTTGTAATTGGTGGTTTGAGCAAACGATTTCGAGTGCAACGAATTTCTTCCCACCAGACGGTTGCACTGTCTCGAAATTTATATGCAACAAGTCCCATCTTTGCTCCTTAGATATGCCGATATACTCAAAGAAGTTTTCCACCTCATAAAGTCATTGCAATACTTCTTTAATAGAGTTGTAGCCACTAAATTGAGGAATCTCGTTCTTCATATGGCTCCCTCTAAACAAGTTTCTATGATCATGTTTGGGTAAGTCTTCTAGCAAATCATCTTCATCGTTACTTTCTATCATATCCATAGGAAGTGGGCAATAGGTATCTTGGATCCAGATGTAATCATTCACTCCTCTATATAGATTTTGATGATCCATCATTGGGTTTATGTTTTGATGGCCCTCACTCTTAAGATGGACATCAACACCATGATGTTGGTTGGTGTAGGTCTCCTCTTGGTTGTGGAGGGGACCCACTATTTGATACGGATTTCATACTTCTACCTCCACTTCTTTTAGACGATGGTTGATTACGTCAGTCCTATTTGATAGGTCTTGAAGTGCCGCCATCACATCCACTCAAGAGAGCGCCTTGAGGTGATTGCCCACAAGGTTGTTTCTGCTTGTAGCATCGCCGATAGCCATGGATCAAACATCGTGGAAGACTTGAGACTTTAATATCACTTGACGCAGTTTGAAGCATGGAAAAGATAAATCCAAAGCACTATTTGAGGTTCTCAAATAACTCAAAAAGAAAAGCAAACATTGAAGCAATAAAAACTTTCAAGATAATTGAGAGTAAGAAAAATGATTCAATTTATTGATACGAAAGACCCTCGAAGAGTTATAATTTATAGGCACAATAATTTATGCTTAAAGAAAAATAAATAAATAAATTTTTAGCTAGCTTTTATCTGAAGAAAAAAAATCTAGGTATATAAATTAAATATTGACCAAATAATTTCATTAATTTCTAATAAACATTTTCTATATATAAAAGATCCTTGCATCAAGCATCTTCCATATATAAATGATCCTGCATCAAAGGATCCACTAGTCATAGGTTGGCTTAGATTATTTAAGTGAGGTTCTGAATTATTACACAAATCATTTGTTCAAAGGGCTGTCGTGCTGCATGTGTGTGTTGTTGAAGCATAGAAATAAGAGGCTTCTCGAAGCCCATATCTCATGTGTCATGGTTGCGATATATTTCAGAATTTGTACGCAATGCTATTTTCTTGTAAGGAATGCTAGAAAGGTTCGGTGACCTACCTAACCATAAGCACAATTCTTCTTCTAACTATCTGGTGATTTCTTATAATTTTGTTTTATAGATTTATGGCTGGCAGGCTTTCAAGACCAACCTGTTAACTACTACCCATTTAAGGTGGAGTAGACCGCTAAAAATTTGTATTACATGCATGCATCTTTAAATATGAATTAAAAAACATTCTCATTCAAAAAAAAAAATTGAAGAAAAAAGACCATTATCTGTAAAACATAAATTTGAGGTACAAGGGCATGTTCAACAAATGATTTAAGTGGTTTTGATTTAGGAGGATCCTCAACTTCAATGTAGACTATTTTGGATACTATAAATAAAAATTGGATAAAATTTAAAATTAAAATCAATCATTTCAGAAAATCAAATCTTATGTCAAACTTCAAAAGATTATAATTTGATCATATGATATTTGATTGAGATGATTTTTTTTATATATGTATGTTTTTGAAATCTATGACTTTGAATCAGTCTTCGAGAGGTTAAATATTAGACCTTCAAATAGGTCAGTCTAACCAAAATTTTTCTTTTAAAAAAATTTTTGATTAGAGATGATCTTCGGATCTATAAAAAATTAGGTGAAGGAATAGAAGATAAAATTGATATAAAAGTCAAGTCATATTTTTTATAAAATTTTTATATTTTTTAATAATTTCTATATCAATCTTTTTTTTTAGATACGTAGTCCTATGTAAACTATAAAAAGGAGTCCAATCCAATATGTTCAATGTTGGACATCCTCCCAAAACATAAGAAGAGAAATGCAATTTGAATTATGCAAGGATAGATCTCACACTACAGTGAAAATGATAAAAGACGATGCTATAAAAAGCATTTTACGATGCTAATAAGCATCGAAAATAAACTTTATGACGCTTCAAAAAGCATCGTGAAAGCGTCGCCTATGTAAGAGTGGAGAAAAAAAATATCGACGTTTTTTAAAAGCATCGCAATATTTTCTAACGATGCTTTAAAGCATCGTAAAATTAAATTTTATCGATACTTTTTTGCAACGTTAATGACAATGCGTCCTCCACTCTACCAAGACGCTTTTCGAAGCGTCGGTAGTTAAGTCACTAGCGACGCTTATAAGCGTCGTTAATCAGTCTATTAACGATGCTTATAAGCGTCGTTAATTTTTTTAACAGAAAAAAAAATATACATATTTTATATATAAAAAAAAGAATACATACATTCTTGTATAAAATTATATTAATTATTCAAACAAAAACTTGTACAATCACCACCATTCACACCAAAAGCAAACTTCAATAGCAAATTTAACCAAACCAAAAGACATTGTTTTATATAAATAAAAATAAAGTACTAATCGTCCATTACAATCAAGAGTTTAACCTAACTAAAAGCATACAGAAAATATACAGAAAATATAAGACTACAATAAAAATAAAATGATGTCAATCTGTAGGCGGATGGTCGTCGCTGTCTCCACGTGACGTGCTGCCGTTTCGACGGGTGCCTGATGTGCCAGGAGCCTACAAGAAACATATGAAAAGCTTGATTTGTATATCTATAAATAAAAATATATAGATCATTAAATTAATATAAAAAATATATATTTAATAATATGTGTTTACCTGAGATGGGCCATACATCTCTAATAAAGATGTAAGCCGATCAATCTGTCCCCTCATGGTCTGCATCTCGGCATGGCTCTGTCGCATCTCCTCCATCTCAGCGGCACGACTCTGTCTAATCTCCTATATCTCCGTCTCGAGTCTGCGGACGCGTGAATTCTGAGTATTTACTGCAGCATGCTGCGTATATCTACTAACCTCAGATAACTGAGTGGGGGTGACTCCTACTCCAAACCCCTCACTCGGCCGTAGTGCTCTGGTCTCATCAACTCTGTGAACACCTCGACCTCGATACGACTCTACAGCGTAGATGCTGCAGACTCATCGTCACGCTCCGTAATGAGAGATGTAGCTCTCTTCTGTATTTATTTTAAAAACAAGAGTTATACATTAATAGCTAATAAAATTAAATTAAAATTATTATAAAAAATAGAATATTAATAATACCGTACATATAAATCTCTCGACTCATCTCGAACAAAAGTACCTTCCTGATGAGTATGAGTCATCCGGTAAAACTTCACTTTACTGGGTTCCCTCCCATGCTCATCCACCTACACAAATAATTTTAATTTTAAGCAAACAGTTATAACAATTTAAAAAAATATATGAGTATCATGATACAGACATGGTCCATGATACATAATGATATTAGTTATATAAATGTTTCAACATAAAAATTAGAAGTTAATTATGAAAATTTAAGGAACATACAAACTCCTGTCGGAGTCGTGCATAACTCTTCGACCCTGATGTATGAGGAACAGACTGAGCTGCTCGTGCAGCTCTACCAATAGCAGAATAAGTCTGTAAAATAAAGTAAAAAATTTATTATATGTATAATATATAATATACAATATAAATCAATATTTTTATAAAATATTTAAAAGAAAAGATAATGAGCAGATAATATACCTGTGCCCTCTCGGAGAACCAATAATGAACCAACTCCATCCACTGATGAGGAGGTACATCAGGAGGACAATTCCTAGCAACCTCCTCCTCTGTCATATCCAGTCTCATATAGTCCCTCTTCAATTGTGCTCTATATTCTTTCCATTTGCGGTTGAGAGACTTCATTACAAAATCATGAGTGGATGGAGGGAGAACAAACTTACTCTATAAAAAAAAAATTAAATGAAATAATTATATAAGTGATTAACAATTATATACAGTATGAACATCAATTCATTACTTCTATAACTCAGAGGAGCTCAACTTTATACGTTGGAAGTATGTCATTCTATTTTGCATAGCCCAACAGATATAGCTGAGGCCTTCGAGCAACAGTCCCCAAAAATGAAGTCAATAAGCAGGCAGCTTTCTTAATTGGCTGACCTAGCTGATTGCACTCCACAATAATTCTCTCACCCTCACGCATCTGCCACACATCTCGTACTATTGTGGATCTGCGTCTGGGGCGTACTCTCCCAGATTCGTCTGCAAAAAATACATAAAAGTAACGATATCATAAATATACATAAAATGAAATAAAAATAAAATTACATGAAAGACAATATATACCCTGCATGTGTATCTCATCATCTGGCTGATGAACAGGAGGATCGTGCTGTGCTGATGATGAAGAAGGACTGGGCTTGGAATGCTGTGCAGCTGAACTGGCCTCAGACTGTTGTGCTGAAGAAGACATACCGGCCTCTGTCTGTGAAAACTGAAACTGCACACCAGCATATCGTCCCCTGCGACGCATGATGTCACCTAGCATTTATATAAATAAAAGGTAGAATCAATTAATATATGGAGTAAAATAACACAATAATTAATGCAAATTATATACATCATAAATAATTATTACCAGTAACAATCAAGCAGTAGTGTTTCCTTCAAATTCTGTCCTAACCAACATCTCGTAGCATTTAAATCATCAGCTGGCATAAAATTGTAGGGCATACATTGTGTATAAGTGTCATCGTCATCATCCTTCACTTGGTTTCCCATATCATATAAGTCTCTAGATTTTATTTTGATGATAGTAAACCAATCTTTATCTTTTGCATTTTGTACATAAAATACTTGACGAGCTTGAGATGAAAAAATTAATGGGTCATCCTTCAATAACACACCAGTGTGTATCAATCTTGAAAAATTTACAAGTGTAAATCCATTTGCATCTTGTTTCAAACCCTTTGGTGAGTTTATGTCTACCCAATCACATCTAAACAATACTACTTTAAATTTTTCATAATAATCTAACTCATAGATATCTTTAAGTGCACCATAATAAGATTTTCTATCCGCTTCCACCATAACACCATTATTCTATATTTTTCTAAATTTCTTCCGTTCTCTAGTATGAAATTTAAAGTCATTAATTATGAAACCGTTAAATCTATTCACAATCTTGTTAGGTCCTCGAGCAAGAGCTATTAGTTCATCTGAATTATTTCTCTCCATCATCTTTGATACCTAAAAAAAAATGATATGAAGTGCTGTTGAGTTATCTGATATTAAATATGTATCAAAAATTAATGTATCCCATAATTAAATATAAATCACACCTGATTCGAAAGCCATATAGGAAATAACTCGACCAACCATCGCTGTTCAATCCTTGCATTAGGATGAATGTTATGATTGGCTCGTCTCTGATAAATTAAAAATTTACTGTATAAAATATAAATATATCATTTAAAATATTATATCTAATATAAAATTTAAATTTTGATGTCATGCCTTAAATATACTAACCTGCGATGGTCAGATATTATGTCACTATGAAGTAACACATAACGATATACTTGTGCTATGGATTTTTGATCAAGTACAATACTTTCAACTCTTTCCAAGAATTTTCCAGCAGTTGAGAACTTATACAGTTCTGTATTCTCCACAAAGTCATTATGCCATTGAGGTCGACTAAAAATAGTCTCTACACCTTGAAGATATCTTGAACAAAATATCAAACATTCATCAGCAATATATCCTTCAGCAATCGAGCCCTCGGGATAGGATCTATTTCGCACATAATCTTTAAGACGCACAAGATACCTTCAAGAATTAAATATTTATTAAAATATCAGCATGCTATTATTTTTAATAAAATTATCAAAAAATTTAAGGTTTGCAATAATACCTCTCAATAGGATACATCCATCTATAATATATTGATCCACCAACTTTAACTTCTGAAGCTAGGTGAATGAGCAGATGTATCATAATAGTGAAAAATCTAGGAGAAAAATTTTTTTCCATCTGGCAAAGTGTAATTGCAATATCGAACTCTAACTGATCAAATTTTCAAGGATCAATAATTTTTGAACATAATGCCTTAAAGAATGACGATAATCGAAGTACAATTGCAACAACTTATTTCGATAATGACGATCTTAAAGCTATTGAAAAGATATCTTGCATCAATATGTGACCATCATGACTTTTAAGATTTAAAAATTTTCGATCCTTTAGATGCACACATCGTAAAATATTTGATGCATATCCATCAGGTACCTTAATACTTTTCAAAACTCCCAAAAAATCATCCTTTTCTCGAGCAGACATTGTGTAACATGCAGGAGGTACATAAATTCTATCATTAGCAAGCATTTTAGGATGAAGCTCCTGTCGGATACCCATTTTTTTTAAATCAAAATGCACCTTCATGTTATCTTTGCTCTTTCCATCAAGGTTTAAAAATGTTCCAAGTAAATTATTACAAACATTCTTCTCTATATGCATAACATCAAGATTGTGCCGAATAAGATTATGTTTCCAATAAGGTAAGTCAAAAAGATACTTCATTTTTTTCATAAATATTTATTGGGCTGTTGTGTAGATGCTATCTGTGTGTCTTCCTCATTTTTATCCTCGAAATAATTATCTGAATCTTGAAACACCTCTGCATTTATAGTACTGATACTGACTTCCTCTGGTAACCCTTCGTGCATTGAGCTTTCAACATGATCCCTTCCTCTTTTTTTAGAGGACTTTGAGTGCTTACCATAGCTGTCATTGATGCCATCCATTTGTCTATGAACATCAGTTTCAGAAGGTGGAATAGGGGCACATCCCAATTCTATAGTACCATCAAATAAATCTTTTTGAAATCAAAACGGATGATTTGCTTCTAACCATCGACGATGTCCCATGTAACAAAATTTATCTTCATGTTTTAACCAAATTGAATGTGTTGAATCTCCACAACAAGGACATGCGACCCATCCTTTTGTACTCCAGCCAGATAAATTGGCATATGCTGGAAAATCATTAATAGTCCATAACAAAGCTGCCCGTAGTTTAAATGTTTGGCCGTTGGAAGTATCAAATGCATCAATACCCTCCCACAACTGTTTCAATTCCTCTATTAAAGGCTGTAGAAAAATATCAATATCATTGCCTGGACCCTTATCTCCTGGAATAACCATTGACAAGATAAGTGATGATTGTTTCATGCACATCCACGGTGGCAAATTGTAAGGTATCAAAATGACTGGCCAAGTGCTGTAGGTAGAACTCAGGATCCGAAATGGATTAAAGCCATCAGAAGCTAAGCCAAACCTAACACTGCAAATATCAGAGGCAAAATCAGGATGCCTATCATCAAATATTTTTCATTGAAGACTATCTGCTGGATGTCTCAACATTCCATCTTTTGTACGTCCTTCATCATGCCATCTCATTGATGAAGCTATTTTTGATGATGCATAAATCTTTTTCAATCTAGGTATAAGAGGAAAGTAACGCAATTCCTTCTCCGATTTTTTTTTATTCTGCATTGCATCCAATTCATTTAGTACATCATCTCGATCTTCTTTTTGTGTTATCCATCTTGAAGATCCACATACATTGCATGACTCTTGATTAGCATTTTTACCTCGATATAACATACAATCTTTCGGACAACTATGAATCTTTTCGTATCCAAGATCCAATTCCTTTACTACTTTCTTGGCTTCATAATACGATGGTGGTAAACGAGTGCTTTCTGAAAATGCATCCTTTAATAACTTGAGCAGCATGGTAAAACTCTTCCCAGACCATCCATTCAAATATTTTAAATGAAATAAATATATAAGAAAAAAAATTTTAAAAAATTTCGTACAATCCGGATATAATTCTTCATCTGCATCTTTGATTAAGGTGTGATAACGAGCTGTCTCATCATTAGATGTATGTATAGGCTCCTCAACATGCATACGTTCCGTATGCGTACATCCATCGAACATCCCAACTATTTTTTGTATACTACTGGATTCTCTTAAATTTTGAACACCAAGTCCAAAAGCATCTGTGATCAAACCCCTTATATCATCATCTCTTGCAAAATTGTCTTGTAGGCTAGTGGATCCAAAATGAGTCAGGAATTGGTTACATGATGATGGCAACATAGATTCTCCATGAAAAATCAAGTCGGTATAATCTCTTAAAAAATCATTCCATACCAAATGTTCTTCAATAATTTGTGGATCTAAAGAAGAACTATTTACACATTTCTGACATAGACATAAAATCTTTTCATTCAAACTACTTTTCTCCATACCAAATTTAATGAAGTCATGAACTCCATCTAAATATTCTTTACTATTTCTTGATTTATTTATCCAACTTTTATCTATTGTAGGATAAAAATGATCGAACTTGCAACTTATCTAAAAATAAAAAAAATTATACAATCTATATTAATGTAATAAGTAAAAAATATCAGTCATTTCATAAAATTCAAAAAAATAACAGCTATTGTAGTTCATTATATAATTTGAAGACTCAAAAATACATCTAGATATGATATGGTTTACATAATAAATGCTTGCTATCATCAACTAATAGGTAAAGAAAGTCCTATCCCATTCAGAAAATATATTAATTCTATAGGTCAATTACAGTAATCAAATGATATGCAACAAGAGCTGAAAAAAATTTCAGCAGTATTTTTTCTTAGTTCTCCTGTATAGGGAGAACAAAAAAAAATACCGTCCAAAATTTTTTTCGAACCCTCAGCATACCATTTGATTACTGTAATGACCTATAGAATTACTCATATTTTTCAAACTGTCTATACTGAACAATCAATTGACCAATGTACATAATTCTTTTATCCGTACAAAAATAAATAAATGTATGGATATAATAGAATATGTACATTAATCAAAAGACGGATCTATGGTTCTATGCAATGTAATTTTTTTTTAAAATTAATTCATAATTAATATTGCCTGACATCTTTCATCGGCCTGAGCGCATAGGGCTGGATGCCTTCGGCGCCAACTGGGACTAAAGACCCGAGCGGGCAAGGTCGAGACCCAAGTCTCGTGCATGTTAATTAAATATTGTGCACTATGTCATAAACTTTTAACAACTAAATTAGATAATTATTCGATGGCAATCAAATAACAAAAGAATCAACAAAATAAACCCTTAGGATTAGCATGCATCCTAACCAAGTCATTCAAAATTCTCATATACAATAAAACAAACAATCTCTTTCCTAAAGTCAGTCTAGCCATCAAAAGCTAAGGCATCACAATTAAATCTAGAAATAATTAATAAAAATAATTATAATATTATCTAAATCCTCTAACTACTACGTACACTTCCAAATAATGCCATACACGAGAATAATCTTCCAATCTAAAAAATAAAATATTATTAGAGAAATGAATTACTTACAGTGGACAATAATACGAGAAAATACTGGACGATATTATTTTCGTCAAATACCTGCATTCAATAAAAAAATATGACAGTCAATAATTAATATATATTTTATCTATTTTAAATTATCTAAAATATATTTTTAAAAAAATTTCAAATTATATACCATCAAAAAAATGTTGGTTAAACTTTAGCACCACCGTGATGCAAGAAAACAAAGAAAAGTAAATGTTGAGATGGAGTTTTCAAGGGCATAAACCCTGCATATATGATGTTTTAACGTTTCCATTTACTGGATTTGAACAAACAAAAAATGAAATAAAATGCAAGTGGGAGAGAATAATCAGGGAATCCTGCTTGAGAGCCAGTTTGCGGTATGCGCTCTTGATTTCTTGATCCGTGACATTGCGACCCACACCAAGAACCTCGTACAGGTCCCTCCTTTGCTATGACTTCGTGACAGCATTCCCCTTCTTCTCCGACTTGGACGACGAGAATCTCAGCGACGGCATACTCTCTCTCTCTCCCCCAAGAAACTGAGCAAAGAAACCTAACCCTCAGCGACTCAGATCCCAGGTGACCCCTTGTCACCGATGATTCTCGTTGGAGAGAACGGATCTGTTCATCATAGGAGTTCGTTGGAGTGACATTCTCGTCCGCCACTCGTGAGAGCACGAACACACCTCCCCGGGCTCGCACCCTAGTGTTAGTGTTGCCTCATCTAGCTCTACCACCCGCTGGCTCACGAAGACAACCCACCCAAAAAATGATAGGCTACAGTGAGAAAAAAAATGAAAAAGATGACTTATCGACTGAACAGCGGTCACCGATGATGAGTTGAACAGCGGAGATTTGACCGGAGGCAACGTGAGGAGTGGAAACTTCGATGGCTAGGGCTTATAATGCCAGAGGTCGAGGAAAGAAGAGCAGCAGCTTTACAGAAAAAAAAGAGGATATATTTTGTTTGATTTTTTTGATGAGAGAGTGTGCGGCGTGGATGGATGCGGCAGCAGAGGGGAGCGACGGACGGCAGTGCGGCGTGGACGGCAGGTGCGGTGCCGGCGGTGGAGAATCGATGGAGATGGGGGCCGAAAATGGGAGGAATGGGTGGGAGGGGGCGGCGGCAGATAGATTAGGGCACCGGAGAATGGGGGTCGGATTAAGCGAACCTAACGATGTTTTTTAGTGTTGTTAACTAATGACGCAAAAATGCGTCGGTATTTTTTTTATTTAACGACGTTTTTGCTAAAAGCATCGGCGTTGACAATGCTGAAATTTTACGACACTTTTAAGTGTCGTTGAAAACACGACGCTTTTTAAAAGCATCGACAGGTCAGTGCAACCTACCGACGTTTCCAGAAAGCGTCGGCAAAAAATGGTGATTAATCCCTTCTTTTACTGTAGTGTCACTACTATAAATAAGAGGTATATACCTGAGTTTATGGATAAAAAATTAATTAATAAAAAAAATAAGATTTGAGTTCTATTTTTATAATTCTTCTATCTTTTTTTGATTTTTCTTTTAGAAGATTCAAGTTGCTTAGATTGAATAAGATTTTTTTTTCTTGATCGGATTAGGCTTATCTTGCTATTCTAATGCCAATCTTTTTTTTTTTTTTTTTTTGTTAAAGTGGATTATTTTGGATGTCCTCACAAAAGCACTTAAAACTAGTCTTTAACCAACATGACTAGCCCACGTCATATGCACGTTCACCGCAGTGTCGATGAATAGGTGTACCCTGGTGCCGCAAAAGGCAGGTGTCTTTGACTATTGCCTACTGCTCTTCAATAGATTGCCATTGTTAGATTGTGCTACAACATGAGCTAGTAGGAAATAGCGATGGCAGTACCATGTCTTCCTGATATGAAATCAAATTTATTGTTTGACAAATGGTCCTACAATTTACTAATCTCAATTTGAGGCAACGAATATGCCATTAATTTCATTTCTAAGAAATGATGTATATGAAAAGAGTACCGCGCTACCTTGACCAATTTATGATAATGGAGCTTAAAATATAACATCTAAATTCTGAAGCAACATAGTATTATTCTATCCTTGTTGCACAAGTTTTGTTATGGAGATGATTTTATAATGTAGGTTAGGGGGTAGGTGTGAAGCGTGGCCCAATTGGGTCTGTTTTGGGCAGAAATCAAGGAGCCTCATCGGTTTCTGTTTAAAATTTTTTAAAAAAAGTTAGATCGAAATGGGAGAAATCACGATCCCTGATTTCTATCTCTCATTAGGAAGGATAAAGCCCCATAACGATAGCTTGTTAGATGGTAAGAGCCGGTATGAATGGCCGACAGCTGTTGGGGTCACTGCAACTGACGACGGTCAATCTTATTTGTCGTTGAGTTGAGATTATCCATTCCAAACCTCTTCTTTTTTAACCCTAACCCCCTTGCAATCAAGTCACCATTGAAGCCCTCTCTAGCTCCTCACTATTTTTCTCATCTTCGACGGTCGGCGAGCTACCTTGCCAAGTACTACCACCACCTAAATCCCATTTCTCCTCAAAAACCATCGATTCTCCTATTTTTTCTTCCTTTGTTCTGAGATTGATTAGCCTCCTTTCCATCGGAATCAACCACCTTCAGCCATGACTTGCCGCCGCCGCCACGTCCCATGTCTTCCTCCTTGTTGTTTTGGCCATGGATGCTGCCACTAAGGCAGCATGAGGCAATGCCCCTTTCTTTATTTCTCAATTTTTCTATGCACGATCGAACCACCGTCCCAAGTTGTGGCCACTCCAGCTGCGTCACTATCCAACCACCCTAGCTACACCACCACTACCTTAGCCACCCTAATCGCACCATCGTCGGACCTCAACTCATTTTCTCTTTCCTCCATTCTTTTTTAGAAAGCCATAGAAATACCTTATTGCAACATGGGAAGGAAGAAAAAAGAGAAAGAGAGACAGAGAAAGAGAGAGAGAGAGAGAGAGAGAGAGAGAAAACCTAATTATAGATTCCAGTTTGATTAGATTTGGACTGATCTCCTGATGACCATTTCAGACCACCTAGATTGGGCCCATAATCAGTCTTAGACTGAGGCTAAACTGAGAGTCTCTCTCTTTGCTCTAATTTTTCTTGAATTAAAGGCTAATAAGATTGTAAATTGCTTGTGACAGATTCTTCAATGCTAAAGGAGTATTGGATCAAGCTGTGAGTCAAAGATTATGACTGGTGGCTGTTTTCTTTATTTCTAGGCTTTTAGTGCATATCGTATGTTTAGTAGTCAGAATTTATACACAAAAATATAGAAATTAGAAACAAATATTCATATTATGTATACTCTCATGAAAATATTATTCAAACTTATGGATTAAGTATAAGATATCTGACATGATTATTGCAAACTACAACATTTGAAAATAAGTTGATTTTTTTATTTTAATATTGCATGATAGCTAGAAAGGAGATTATACATGCTTATCTTTGCACAAATTTTTGAATAAAAAACTATTTGTTGCTTTTTGGAAATGAGATGCGGTACTATGAACTTAAGATTTTTTTGAAAATAAGTATGATTATGCTATGAAAATCAGTTAGAAAATTTTTTTAATTAGACTATGATTTGGGTGTGATCGATTGTTGGTCATATGTTAGAAACTAGTTTCTTTTGGATCTAACTAGTTAAGGCTGATCACGGACAGAATTAGTCTTTTTAGGCTTAGCTAGATCGAGCTAATTGCTGGCACACACTAATGTATCATATATTCGTTCTCAGAATTAGTCTTTGTGCCCTGTTATAGGATTAATCATAGTCATGCAAATAAGAACTGGTTCCTTTTGGACCAAGCTAATGGGATTGATGAATGGTACACGTTGATGGATTGCATATTTTGTATTTAAAGACTGATTTTTTCTAGACCTTGTCATGGGGCTAATCTTGGCCTTAGTCACCAAAATTTAAAAGAGGATTTTGTGTCTTACTATTATATACATGTTTGTTATTTTTATCAAATTATTATATTGAAATAAAATATGATTTCTGCTTGATCCTTCGGAGAAATTGAAAATTTATTAAGCTCGTAAAGCTCACTCCTCTTTCTATTGTTTCTTTTCAGATATATAAAAAAGTATATGAGGAGTATATATAGGACTTTAAATGCCATTTGCTTGATTTTACCTTTGAATAATGTTGATTTGAATCATATATTATTTATCCTTATAAGTTTTTATGAACTATTTTTATTTAAGAAATATATTAAAGGATTATTTTGATTACTACTTGTTGCGATCAGTCAAACTAGGCTCATGAGGTTGGATTCCCAGTCCAACCCAACATGAGGTATTGTCTGTTTTGATCAGCATGGGGTAAGCCGTGGCCTCAGACCCATGTGGGATAAACTGTAGCCCCTGACTAGTACGAGACCACATGGCTTTGCTCTTGAAAAAGGTGCCTCACGTGAGAAGAGGGGCTCCAAGTTTTATAAGACAAGGTTGCCTGACTGAACAACCAATGTGAGACTAAAATCTATATCTCCTGCAACAGTAGCCTCCCCAGTCAGAGAACTACAGCCTACTTTGGATGAATTCGCCCTTCAGCTCGAACCTTTACTGAGGAGACACTGTATATTAGGGGACTTACAACAGTAGCCCTCCAGTTAGGGAATCGCATCCTACTCCGGATGAATTTGCCCTTCAGCTCGGGCCTTTACTAAGGGGACATCATATATTGGGGGACTTGATCCCACATCGATTGTTCAGTCAGATAACCTTACCTTATAAGGCCTGGAGCCCTCTTTCTCATGTGAGGTATCTTTTTCAAAGGCAAAGTCGTACGGTCTCGTGCGGATTAGGGGCCATGGCTTACCCCATGCGGGTCTGGAGCCACGACCTACCCCATACTGACCAAAGCGGATAATATCTCATGTCAGATTGGATTTGGGATCCGACCTCACGAGCTTGGCTTGACCGTCCACAATATTACTGTCTGAATTTGAATTGATATGAATATGTATAAATGAAAATATAGATCTTGCAGATCCTGCGGGATTAATTTCTAGAGATGTGTGACCATCTGCCGTATCTCCAGCTGGGACTACCGTGTCAGGGTATGACATTAGGTTTCTCAAAAACTTTTAGGTGTTGATGACGATAGAATATTGATTGAGTTGTCTTTGCAATGATATCAAGTTCATTATAGGTTGACAGATGGTACTGGACTTTACAGGTCTCAATTTGAGGCAACCAACCCACCACTTCATGCCTATGAAGGGATGTATACTGAAAGAGTGATGCTCCATGCCAACTTATGATAATAAAATCCGAAATGTAGCATATAAATAGCAAAAAGTTTGACCATCATGATCATATAACTTCTACCTACTGAGATGATTCTATAGTCTAGGTCCGAAGCGCATATATTAATTGTTAAAAAAACAATCATATCCTCTTTGCAGAACAAAATCTAGCAGACGGCTCAAAATCTGTAGTACTTTGAATGCATTGGCGAGAAGATGAGAATACTTAGTGCTACCTTTTGAATACTGGAAGCACCTGCAACTGCTACGTGGAAAAAAGAGGGAGAAAGAGAATGGACGAGCCGTGCCTTTTGACTCCAGTGAAAGTGATTCCCACTGGGAGAGGTTTTGGCCCTGTGAAACGCCCCTGTTCCGTTGTCGTTTGTTTCACGGGGATAGATCTCGGCCGCATGGTCCATGGTGTTGAAAGGAGGAATTGGCCAGCCGAACCCTTGGGACCACTGTCCACAAATTGTCGACACGATACCCTGGGAAAAAGGAAATCAGAGATAAAGACAAGAAACCAGGCCAGTAGGACGTACTCAAGCTACGGTTTCGTCCCCTAGATTCTTCCCTACCGTTGTTAGTCGGCGGTTTCGTCCCCTAGATTCTTCCCTACCGTTGTTAGTCGGCGCTTCAGTTCTGAGTCAAAAAATTCTAAAACCTGCCACTTGTAAATATATGTTAGAAATTTGAATAGTGAAAAGAGAATTAATTAGATGATATAATTCTCTCTCGAATTATAATGTGAAATATTTTTATTGCAGGGAATTTCTCTGATCAATATCGATCCCAGTGATAATCGGCGTTGTACAAGTTGCAAATTGTGACTGATAAGAGAGTCATGTACATGCACTGCAATTCTGTTGTGCAGATCTAAGTGCACCAGAGAAATTCTCTACCTGATTCTTTTTTTTTTTTTTTTTGGATTTTTGTTTGAACATGTACTGTTAAGATATAAAGGAGGAATAATCTCTCTTAAATTATTTCGCATACCAAAATCTCTTATTACCATGTAAGCTTTCTTCCAATTAATGCGGAGAACTTATTGAAAAATTCTATATACATCTTTTCTTTTGGGGGATAAATATATTATGATATTTTTAACCTCTGTTGAATCACCAGCCAGAGAGGAAAGTGCATTCATCTGCTGAGGATTGTGGCCACTAGTTTTTCTTTTCTATGGTCTTAATCATCCATACGTATACTCTCTTACATTAATCACATATGTACGTAGCAACACTAGTATGACATGTATTCAGATGTCATGTATCAAGTTGTTGATGAAGGTTCTTCATCTGGGCTGGACGAGACATACCAAAAAAAAAAAAAAAAAAAACATCTACTGAATTCCCTGTCCGGCGCCAAACCCGCCTACAATTTTTTCAATGTACTGCTTTCCTCGTGTGAAACAATGATAGCTGTCTTTTGACAACTTATGCACCCCGTACCGCAAAAGTCTTAGAAGTCGGCCGCTCTCGATATCATCCATTCCACCACCGACCTTTCCAACTCTCATGCACCCAGATGTCCATGGCCCAAAATGCCTATAAATACCCCCCATCCCATTTCATGGCTCCAACACACAAAAACTCCCAGACTAAACAAAAGCCATGTTACCAAAATACCTCCTTCTAGCCCTTCTCGTTGGAGTGGTGGCTCTCGCCACTCCCTCCGACGCTGGCTACCAGCCCCCGGAGAAGGAGCCACCAACTCCTATCCAAAAACCTGTAGGCCCTAAATTCCCGCCACCCGGACACAAACCACCAACTCTTGCCGACGCGGAGAAGCCTCCTAGTGGAGGTGGACACAAGCCTCCTAGTGGAGGAGGTGGACACAAGCCGCCGACTCTCTCCGATGCCAAGGACGGCGACGGCCACATCCCCGAGCCTAAGCCCAAACCGTATGAGAAGCCACCGGTGCACGTGAAGCCGCCAGGACCTTACAAGCCACCTCACAAGCCACCATCCACTGACTAGAGAGGGTTGCTGTGCTGCAGCAGGATGCATGGGGTTTATATATATATATATACACACAAATAAGAGGCTTCCTTAGACGATATGTATGGTATACATGCGGCATGTGTGTGTAATTTTGACTTGATGCTGGTATCTGCATGCACGACATGATATCCTGCTACCAGCTAGGGAGGCCTCGCTATATATGTGTACTGCTGTATTTCTGGCTTTGCTAGCACAATGAGAACCTTTGACGAGCCATTATCTTTCTAGAAATAATGTGCATGCGTGATGCTAAATTATATTCTTGTCAATTATTGGCGCTGTGTGTCTATATATTTATTTTGTTAAAAAAATCGAACAAGTGGTGAGAGGACCTATGTAGTCCTAGATAGGATAAAGAAATGACATAAAGAAATCGAATCTAAATAATATCCCCTAACTAGTTTTTTCAAATGAAGCCTTGAATTGTTATAAATGTTAATAAAATGGATTCAACAAACACATGGCCTCACTTGGGCTCGAGGATGCTGCAGCGCATATATATATATAGAGAGAGAGAGAGAGAGACAGAGAGAGAGAGAGAGAGAGAGAGAGAGAGAGAGTATGCTAAGATTTAAACAGAAGATGAAGAGACTTAAATATACCATTTTGGTTAGTACAAGTTCTTTGGTCGCCGCAAGCATATCTGCACTCTGTGGGGTCATAGAGATACAGTGCACTGACATGCCATTCTCAATCTGGGCATAGCTAGTCAAGGTGGCTGAGGCTGTCTATGTTGAAAGAGTTGAAGAGGAGGTGGTCCATTGAGAAGGACCCTGGCTTTTGCAGTGGATTGCACTAGCCGCTAGACCGCCGCCACTGTACCCTTGCCTTCGGCACCCATCTTCGTAAGGAAGAGCCCGTCCTTCTCTTTAAACGGCTTCAATCTCAGCTTTGTGAGGTACAAGATGGAAGATTACCTCCAAGAAACAGACCAACGCTGGGAGAGGTTGGATTATCCCATCATCTCAATCTAAGCCCCTCGGTTTGGGTAGGGCATATGGCCGTTCCAGCTCCACTCCTAGGCATCCTGTAGAAAATGCCACATAGGAGAAGAAACTGCATGCAATAGAAATAAAGCAGGTCACGTTTTGTACAAAAAAAAAAAAAAAAAAAAAAAGAAGAAGAAAAGAAAAGAAGAAGAAGAAGAAAGAGAGGTCACGTTGAAAAACTAGAGGACTATTTTGAAAAGCTAATTATGAAAATCCGGAATCTTACCTAAAAAGTGATGTACGTTGGGTCGGAGGATGATCTTTAGTTTCTTTCTCAATGATCTCTTCAAGGAATATACCTTTCCATCTTACCCGCCAAAGAATATTCGTTGTTGTAAACCTTCATTTGGCTCAGCTCAGCACAGTCTCTCACACAGTGCGCACATAGAGAGAGAGAGAGAGATTAATGAAACATGTGAGAGATTAGAAGGCCTTATTTTTTTATTAGGAGAACCGGCATCAGGAGACAATTAATCATATGGGAAGTTGACACACAATATTAGTAAACTTCTGGATAATTCGTATACAATGAGAGATAACACAGATTCAGTAAATTAAGTTTCAAATATTCTTAAGACATTGTAGGGAAGGGGGAAGAATCATAATATTTTCTAAACCGTTAAAAAATTCAGTAATTTTTAAAGACATTATAGGGAAGGGGATGAGTCGACAGAGTACACCATCCTGCATTGTTGTTGGAGGGTAAGGCTGATTTAGAGGAGGGCAGATGGTCAGTCTTGGGATGCAAGCAGTGACATTTGGCTGGAGTCCTTCCTACCCGTGATCCGTTAGAGTATAACTAAGAGGATGACATCCACTTGGAGGGGCAAAATGATTTATATCATCTATCAGATCTAGCTTTCCAAATTAAAACAACTTGGTCTTCAAAAACGAGGTGATTCCTGTACATCAGGTGCTGGAGAGAATTATCTATTTGGCTATAAAGTACAGTCATTTCGATGTTGCTGGCTCATTCCTTCATGTCCCCGTTCTCTAGAACTCTCATGCCACCTCTGCATGCAGCGATGCGGAGGATTATTTCCATTTTTTGTGAGCCCCCTCCTTCAAGATTTATCAAGATAAATTTTAACGCCAGTATCAGAGATAGTAAGGATGGTGCAGATTTTATCATCCAAGATCTGGATGCCAGATTATTGCGACGAGAGCTCTCATCTCATCGAATCTTCAGTCTCAGGAATTGAGTTTCATGTCATTTGGACGGATATTATCTTTGTTAGATAAAAGCTATGAACAAAAAAAAATTTCATTAAGAGAGACTCTGTCAATGTTATTGGATGGATGCAGAATAATACGAAGCAACTGAAAGCCCATTCGCTCCTCTATGATATTTAAACTGCTCTTCATAATTTTATTATGGTATTGGTTCAGCATATTTACAAGAAATGAATAGAACGACAGATTGTATTGCATCATATATATATATATATATATATATATATATATATATATATATATATATATATATAGTAGAGTATTTTGAAGATTGAATTTGATGACAGGATAAAGATTACTCATCAGTTTTATAAAATATTTTATAATTTTAATTTTTGAGCAGCTATCGTGCGTGCGTGGGTGTGTGTGTGTGTATATATATATAGTAGAATATTTTGAAGATTGAATTTGATATATATATATATATATATAGTAGAATATTTTGAAGATTGAATTTGATGGCAGGATAAAGATTACTCATCAGTTTTATAAAATATTTTATAATTTTAATTTTTTGGGCAGCTATCGTGTAGAGTGGTGTAACCGTGGTACCAAAAAAAAAAAAATTCACGGGGATAGATTTCGGCAGCAATTGATGTCCATAGTGTGGAAAGGAGGGATAGACCAGCCGAACCCTTGGGGCCACTGCCCACAGATTGCTGACACGATACCCTGGGAAAAAGGAAATCCGAGATAAAGACAAGAGACCAGGACGCATTAAAGCTACGGTTTCGTCCACTAGATTCTTCCCTTCCTTTGTTATGAAGCTAGTCGGCCCTTCAGCTCTGAGTCAAAAAATTCTAAACCCTGCCACTTGTAAATATATGTTAGAATTTTGAATAGTGAAAAGAGAATTAATTAGATGATATTCTCTCTCGAATTATAATGTGAAATATTTTTATTGAAGGTTATTTCTCTGATCAATATCCCAGTGATAATTGGCGTTGGACAAGTTGCAAATTATGACTGATAAGAGAGTCATGTACATGCACTGCAATTCTGTTGGGCAGATCTAAGTGCACCAAAGAAATTCTCTACTTGCTTCTTTTCTTTTTTTTTTTGCTTTTTGTTTGAACATGTACTGTTAAGGCATAAAGGAGGAATGATCTGTCTTAAATTATTTGGCATACCAAAATCTCCTCTTACCATGTAAGCTTTCACCAACGTCGATAAATTGTAAGCCTCTTCCAATTAATGGGAAAAACTTATTGAAATATTCTATATACATCTTTTCTTTTGAGGGATAAATATATTATGATATCTTTAACCTCTGTTGAATCACCAACCAGACAGGGAAGTGCATTCATCTGATGAGGATTGCGTTCACTAGTTTTTCTTTTCTGTGGTCTTAATCATCCATACGTATACTCTCACACATTAATCACATATGTAGTAACAATAGTATGACAAGTATTCAGATGTCATGTATCAAGTTGTTGATATATAGAGGTTCTGCATCTGGTCTGGATGAGACACAAGGGTTACACCTGTAACGAAACAAAAAACATCTATTGAATTCCTTTCTGCTGCACCAACCCGGCGCCAAACAAGTCTATAATTTTTTCAAGTACCACTTTCCTCGTTTGAAACAATGATAGCTGTCTTTTGACAACTTATGCACCCCGTATCGTAAAAGTCTTAGAAGTCGGCCGCTCTCGATATTGTTTATTCCACCACCTACCTGCAACCCAGATGCCCATGACCCAAAACGCCTATAAATACACCCCCACCCCATTTCATGGCTCCAGCACACAAAAACTCCCAGACTAAACAAAAGCCATGTTACCAAAATACCTCCTTCTAGCCCTTCTCGTTGGAGTGGTGGCTCTCGCCACTCCCTCCGACGCTGGCTACCAGCCCCCGGAGAAGGAGCCACCAACTCCCATCCAAAAACCTGTAGGCCCTAAATTGCCGCCACCCGGACACAAACCACCAACTCTTGCCGACGCGAAGAAGCCTCCTAGTGGAGGAGGTGGACACAAGCCGCCGACTCTCTCCGACGCCAAGGACGGCGACGGCCACATGCCCGAGCCTAAGCCCAAACCGTATGAGAAGCCACCGGTGCACGTGAAGCCGCCAGGACCTTACAAGCCACCTCACAAGCCACCATCCACTGACTAGAGAGGGTTGCTGTGCTGCAGCAGGGTGCATGGGGTTTATATATCTACAAATAAGAGGCTTCCTTAGACGTCTATGTATAGTATATATGCGGCATGTGTGTGATAATTTTAACTTGATGCTGGTATCTGTATGCGTGACATGATATCCTGCTACCAGCTAGAGAGGCCTCGCTATGTGTACTGCTGTGTGTCTGGCTTTGCTAGCACAATGAAAATCTTTGATAAGCCATTATCTCACCAGAAATAATGTGCATACGTAATGCTAAATTATATTGTTATCGATTATTGGAGCTTTGTATCTTCTTTTTTTATTTTTTTTTGGTTACAAAAGTCCAGCAAACGATGTAAGGACGTATGTAGGCATATGTTTAGTCATGGTCTCAATTAGACTTTTTACAAAATCTTACATTAGTTGTAGTGGAGATACTGGCATTAAGAAATAGATTTTAAATAATATTTTCTAATTAGCTTTTTCAAATGAGGTCATGAGTTAATATAAATATTAACAAAAATAGATTTAACTCATGGTCTCAATTAGACTTAAAGATGCTGCAGCATGTGTGTGTGTCTATATATATATATATATATATATATATATATATATATATATATATATATATATATGCATGACACGATGTCTTGCTATGAGCTAGAAAGGCCTCGCTGTGGCTTTGCTAGCACAATGAGAACCTTTGACGGGCCATTATCTTATTAGAAATAGTGTGCATGTGTCATGCTAAATTATTGGAGCTTTGTGTCTTTTTTTTATTTTTTTTTGTTGAAAAAATCCAATAAATGATGTGAGGATCTTTGTATGCATGTGTTTAATCTTATGTTGGTTGTACGGAAGATATTAACATAAAAAAATAAAATTTAAATGATATTTTCTATCTAGTTTTTTAAATGAAATCTTAAATTGTTATAAATGTTAATAAAATGCATTCAACTAATGGTCTCACTTGGACACAAGGATGCTGCAGCATATATATATATGTGTGTGTGTGTGTGGATATCCTTCTAGAGTGAGTATGCTAAGATTTAAACAGAATATGAAGTGACTTAAATAATACCTTTTGATTAGTCCTTCACTCCTTCTAGATGAGTTCCTTGGTAGCCACAAGCATATCTGCACTCTGTGGGGCCATAGAGAAACAGAGCATTGACATGCCATCTCCAGTTTGGGCATATATATAGTCAAGGTAGCTGAGGCTGTCCGTGTTGAAAAAGTTGAAGAGGAGGTGGTCCATTGAGGAGGGCCCTAGCTTTCGCAGTGGATTGCACTAGCCCTCAGGCCGCCGCCGCTGTTGGTCCTTGCCTTTGGCACCCATCTTCGTAAGGAAGAGCCCGCATCCTTCTCTTTAAACGGCTTCAATATTCTCGGCTTTGTGAGGTACAATGGAAGATGACCTCCAAGAAACTGACCAACTGGGAGAGGTTGGATTATCCCATCATCTCAATCTAAGCCTCTCGGTTCGGGTTGAGCATAGAGACGCTGCTCCACTCCTAGGCATCCTATAGATGCCACATAGGAGAAGAAACTGCATGCAATAGAAATGAAATGGATACCATGAACAGGTCACGTTGAAAAACTAGAGGACTATTTTGAGAAGCTAATGAGAATCCAGAATCTTACTTATAAAGTGACGTACGTTGGATCGGAGCCTGATCCTTAGTTTCTTTCTCAATGATCTCTTAAAGGAATATAACTTTAATCATACGGGAAGTTGATACACAATATTAGTAAACTTCTGGATAATTCGTGTACAATGAAAGATAACACAGATTCAGTAAATCAAGTTTCAAATATTCCTAAAACATTGTAGGGGAGGGGGAAGAATCATAACATTTTCTGAGCCGTTCAAAAATTCAGTAGTTGTTAAAGGCATTATAGAGAAAAGGGATGAGTCGACGGAGCACGTCATCCTGCGTTGTCCAAGAACGAGATTGATTTGAAGGAGGGCAGATGGCCAATCTTGAGAGATAAGCATGACACTTGCTGAAATTCTTCTTCTTGATCATGATCCATCAGAGCATGATTAAGAGGATTGATCATACAAATCACACAAATCACAATGTATTTTTGCTAGGAAAGACCGGATATGCTTTATTCACTGCCCAATATTATTAAATAAATATATTTTAGAATTATTTTTATTATCACTGTTTAAATTTGGATTGATATAAATATATATAAATAAAAAAATAGATCTTGCAAATCATGTGGGATTAAATTCTAAAGATATGCGATCACCTGTCATACCTCTAGCTCGGGCTATCGTGTCAGGGTATGACATTAGATTTCTCAAAAATTTACGGGCGTTGATGAGGAGAAAGTACTGATTGAGGTGCGTTAGTAATGACATCAGGTTCATTGTGGGTTGACAGATGGTACCGGACTTTACCGGTCTCAATTTGAGGCAACCAACCCACCACTTCATGCCTACGAAGGGATGTATACTGAAAGAGTGATGCTCCGTACCAACTTATAACAATAAACTCCGAAATGTAACATATAAATAGCAAAAAGTTTGTCCATCATCATCACATAATTTCTACCTACTGAGATGATTCTATAGTCTAGGTTTGAAGCGCATATATTGTTAAAAAAACAATCATATCCACTTTGCAGAACATAATCTAGCGGACGGCTCCAAATCTAGTACTTTGAAAGTATCAGCGAGAAGACGAGAATACTTGGTGCTACCTTTTGAATAATGGAAGCACCTGCAACTGCTACGTGGAAAAAGGAGGGAGAGAGAATGGACAAGACGTGCCTTTTGACTCCAGTGAAAGTGATTCCCACTGGGAGAGGTTTTGGCCTTGTGAAACGCCCCTGTTCCGTTATCGTTTCTTTCAGGGGGATAGATTTCGGCCGCATGGTCCATAGTGTTGAAAGGAGGGATAGACCAGCCGAACCCCTGGGGACCACTGTCCGCAAATTGTTGACACGATACAGTGGGAGAGGAAATCAGAGATAAAGGCATGAAACCAGGCTACTAGGACGTACCAAAGCTACGGTTTCGTCCCCGGGCCTACGTCCCTACCTTTATTATGAAGCTAGCCGATTCCCTTCAGTTCTAAGTCAAAAAAAAATTCCAAACCCGGCCACTTGTGTGTGCGTGTGTGTGTGTATTGATGGAATGGGAGGATATAGCCACCCAACACTTGTTAAGACACAAAGGAGGAATAATTTCTTTTAAACTATTTGGCAAACCTTTACCAAAAAAAAAATTATTTAGCATACCAAAATCTCTTCTTACTATGTAAGCTTTCACCAACGTCGATCGATTACTTGTAAGCCTCTTCCAATTAATGCAGAAAACTTATTGAAATATTCTATATACACCTTCTCTTTTAAGGGATAAATATATTATGATATCTTTAACCTTTGTTGAATCACGAACCAGACAGGGAAGTGCATTCATCTGATGTGGATTGCGGCCACTAGTTTTTCTTTTCTATGGTCTTAATCATCCATATGTATACTCTCACACATTAATCACAGATGTAATAACACTGCTATGACATGTATTCAGATGTCATGCATCAAGTTGTCGATATATAGAGGTTCTGCATCTGGTCTGGATGAGACACAAGGTTTACACGTGTAACTAAACAAAAAACATCTATTGAATTCCTGTCTGCTGCACCAACCCGGCGCCGAACAAGTCTATAATTTTTTCAATGTACTACTTTTTTCGTCTTAACTAACAATGATAGCCGTCTTTTGACAACTTACGCATCCCGTATCGTAAAAGTCTTAGAAGTCGGCCGCTCTCGATATCCACCACCTACCTTCCAACTCTCATGCAACCCAGAGGTCCATGGCCCAAAACGCCTATAAATACACCCCCACCCCATTTCATGGCTCCAACACGCAAAAACTCCCAGACTAAACAAAAGCCATGTTACCAAAATACCTCCTTCTAGCCCTTCTCGTTGGAGTGGTGGCTCTCACCACTCCCTCCGACGCTGGCTACCAGCCCCCCGAGAAGGAGCCACCAACTCCCATCCAAAAACCTGTAGGCCCTAAATTGCCGCCACCCGGACACAAACCACCAACTCTTGCCAACGCGGAGAAGCCTCCTAGTGGAGGTGGACACAAGCCTCCCAGTGGAGGAGGTGGACACAAGCCGCCGACTCTCTCCGATGCCAAGGACGGCGACGGCCACATCCCCGAGCCTAAGCCCAAACCGTATGAGAAGCCACCGGTGCACGTGAAGCCGCCGGGACCTTACAAGCCACCTCACAAGCCACCATCCACTGACTAGAGAGGGTTGCCGTGCTGCAGCAGGATGCATGGGGTTTATATACATATACTAATAAGAGGCTTCCTTAGACGCTATGTATGGTATATATGCGGCACGTGTGTGTAATTTTGACTTGATGCTGGTATCTGCCTGCATGACATGAAATCCTGCTACTAGCTAGAGAGGCCTCGCCATATGTGTGTACTGTTATATATCTGGCTTTGCTGGCACAATAAGAACCTTTGACGATCGAACCATTATCTTTCTATAAATAATGTGCATGCGTAATGCTAAATTTTATTGTTATCAATTATATATTGGAGCTTTGTGTCTTTTTTTTTTCTTTTTTTTTTTTGTTATAAAAATCTGATAAGTGAGGTAAGGACATATATTTAACCTCACATTAGTTGTACTGAGCATACTGACATGAAGAAATAGAACCTAAATAATATTTTTTAAACTTTTAAATAAGATCATGAGTTGTTATAAATATTCATAAAATGGACTTAACCCACGGCCTCAATTGGACTTGGGGAAGTTGCAGCGGGGGTGTGTGCGTGTGGGGGGTGTGTGTGTCTATATATGCTATATATTTGTATAGATGACATGTTGTCCTGCTACAAGCTAGAGAGGCCTTGCTGTGTGTAGTGCTATATGTCTGGCTTTGCTAGCGCAATGAAAACGTTTGACGAGCCAATATCTTATTAGAAATTAATAATGTGCATGCGCAAAGCTAAATCACATTCCAATTATTGGAGCTTTATGTCACTTTTTTTTTTTTGGTTAGAAAAATCTAATAAATGATGTGAGGATTTATATAGGCATGTGTTTGATCTTACATTGATTGCATGGGAGATATTGACATAATGAAATGGAATATAAATAATATTTTTTATCTAACTTTTTCAAATGAGGATTTCAATTGTTATAAATATTAATAAAATAAGCTCAACTTATGGTCTCACTTGGACTTAAGAATGCTACAGTATATATATATATATATATATATATATATATCCTTCTGGAGAGTGAGTATGCTAAGATTTAAACAGATGAAGTCTTAAATAATATCTCTTTGGTTTCGTACACAAGCATATCTGCACTATATGGGGCATAGAGAAACAGAGAATTGACATGCCACCTATATATATATATATATATATATATATCCTTCTGGAGAGTGAGTATGCTAAGATTTAAACAGATGAAGTCTTAAATAATATCTCTTTGGTTTCGTACACAAGCATATCTGCACTATATGGGGCCATAGAGAAACAGAGAATTGACATGCCACCTTCAGTCAGGGCAGGGGCGGACCAACCAATTTTTACGAGGGGCCAAAAAAAATATAAAAATATATTAATAAATAATTAAAATTAATTTAAATATTTTTTTGTTAAAATATGATGTACGATCGTATATATAAAATCAAAGATAATTAAATCTAGTGATTTATAGTGTGATCAAGATGGGTATTGATGCATTATCTGAAAATCATAAATCATGATCTTTTTATTAAAATCAGTTAAATTCATCAAAATAAAGTTTTTTTTGAGATCAATCTCAAAGAAATAAATTTTTAGAGAGACATAATTTTAAAGAGAAAAAATCTTAGAGAAAAACTAGAGAGAAAATCAAGAGAAAAAGTAGAGAGAAAAAGAAAGAAGAGAGGGGAGAGAGAGAAAAAATCTTTTTTTTTTTCTTTTTCTTTCCTCTTTCTTCTTTTGGTTTGGGCGCAAAACAGGAGATTCATTCGAATCCTCCTTTTCTCTCAAAATAGGGATCCTTGCACTGGCAGATGGGCGGTCGAGGATGCACTTATGGTGATGCAACTACAGCTCCTTGATTCAACGGTCGACGGTGATGGATAGGACCGAATGGTGCCGGAAGAACAATGAATATGGATGGTCTAACAAAAAATAGAGTACTTTGAGCATCCAATTTTCTCCTAAAAAATTAGTAAATAAAACTCGAAAATCATAACCTATGTTCAAGAAAAAATCAAAACGAAAATTTTCTTAAAAGATTACCCGGCTCTTAGGGGTGTTTGGGCCATAAATCCTCTGCCACAATGCCTTCAAATCGAGAATAGAAAATAAGAGAAAAATAGAAGAAAATAAGGAGAGGAAGAGAGACTTTCCAACGATGAATGGTGACTAGAGGTGGTAGAAATTTCAGAGGAAGCCAAACATCTATATATACGAAATTTTATCTAAAAAATCTAATTTATATATAGGAATCATGGAAAAGCGCCCCAGGCGGTCCGCCTCTGAGTCAGGGCATAGGCAAGGTGGCTAAGGCTGTCCATGTTGAAAAAGTTGAAGAGGAGGTGGTCCATTAAGAAGAACTCTGGCTTTCGCAATGGATTGCACTAGCCGCTAGACCGCCACCACTGTTGCTCCTTGCCTTCGGCACTCATCTTTGTAAGGAAGAGCCCATCCTTCTCTTTAAATGGCTTCAATCTCGGCTTTGTGAGGTACAAGATGGAAGATTACCTCCAACAAACAGACCAACTGGGAGAGGTTAGATTATCTCATCATCTCTATCTAAGTCTCTCGGACCCTCGGTTCAGGTAGGGTGTATGGCCGTCCCTCCACTCCTAGGCATCCTATAGATGTCACATACACTGTAGCATAATGGAACATTCTCGATGCAAAGCTACTCAATTCTCGACGCTTAAATGCATCGCAAAAAGAACACCGACGCCTCCAAAAGGGTCGAAAAAGCTGGCCCAAATAAAGATCCAAGGGAATAAATATGGACATGTTTATTTCCAAATACTTGGTATCTGAATTTGATTTCTAAGAAACTGAGGCTTTGATTTCTTTGCTCTAAGAATTTGAGTTCTGCTATTTATTTTGGAGGAAGCCGATGTGCAAGACCTAAAGTATTAGGTATCATAATATCATTAATTATTTTTAATGATAATTGTCATCTAAATCCTACTTAAACAGCACACATTTTCCGGGGAGAGCCAGTGAAAGGGCATAGAAGTAGGCCTTAAATGCCATACCTAAGAATAAGGTAAGAAAGCGAGAACAAGATACAAAAGAGGGGCTTCGATGAAAGAATATTATTATTTTTTTCTATTTAATAATATTTAATACTGATATTGTTATTACATCCACACCACTGGTATAGGTATAATTAAGATTCATCAATCCATTATTGCCAAAAAAAAATCAGTCAGGTATTTTATCAAACGGTGAGAATATGCATGCTATGCTTCTAAAAGAAAGACCAATGATGCCATGAGGTTGGAAGGATGGTTAATACAGCATAAAAAAATTAGAGAGATGATGTACCAGTATCTATAGGATGGTGAGGTTTCGACGATGGTTGGAGAGTTTCCCAAATCGGTTCTATTGCATTGTAGAAAAGGTGATGAGAATAGTTGGTAAGGGATTAATTTGGCAAAGGAATGCTCGAGATCAATTTGGCAAAGGAGATGAGAACAGTTACCAGTTACTACGAACCCTAGCGAAACTCAGTTGACGGGCTCTCGATGTCGCTATCGGTGACCTCCTGCTGGATCTTAGTCAGGGACGGCTACGGTGACAGCGACGGCGACGGCGACGATGATGAGAGACTGGAGTAGGATGAGCGAGGTGGAGGAGTGGCGGAGAGGCTAGAGGAGGAGGGAGACCGTCGGCGACGAGAGGCCAGAGGAGGATGGAGACCGTCGGCGACGAGAGGCCAGAGGAGGGGGAGAAGAGGGATCGGTTTGGGGCTTGAAATGGATGGGGAGGGTGGGTTTTAAATGAGGTGGAGAGTCAGTTTCCAATTAGAAACAGAGGAACGAGACATGGGAGGAATTCAGAGAGGGGGTGGAGTGAAAGAGGGCGAGGGTTTCGACTAAACGGAAGGCGGGGTAAGTGTGAATTTTAGCGGCATATGAGACGAGTTCGTCGACGCTTAAAAGCGTCGTAAAAGTTTCATCCTCCGACGCTCGCGATAAGCATCAGCATATGAGAGTGGTGATTTAAATTTGCCGACTTCTACCCCAGTGTCGGCAATATAAAGTCGGCATTTCCACTTTTTCCTACGGTGATAGAAAAACAAACTGCATGCAATAGAAATGAAATGGATACTATGAACAGGTCATGTTGAAAAGCTACGAGTCCCTGGGACACTTTAATTTTCTACATCGGCTGTCTGATATATTTATCAAGAGATGAATATTGCTGTAGATTGGATAGTTTTGTTTGTTGCCAATAATATTGAAGATTGATCATCTTGCCATGGAGATGAATATCCACGAGCATTTTATGATATTTTATATTCTAATTTTTTGAACTGTATTCGCATCAGAATGATGTTAACGTCCGCTTGTATCAAAAAAAAAAGAAGAATGAAGAACTATTTTGAGAAGCTAATGAGAATTAAGAATCTTACCTAAAAAGTGATGTACGTTGGATCAGGGCCTGATCTTTAGTTTCTTTCTCAATGATCTCTAAAAGGAATATAACTTTCCATCTTACCCACCAAAGAATAGTCGCTGTTGTAAACCTTCATTCCGCTCAGCTTAGCACCGACTCTCGCGCACTCCGCACACTCAGAGACAGATTAGTGAAATATGTGAGAGATAAGAGATTAGAAGGTTTTTTTATTTTTTTTTAACTGGGAGAACCGGCTTCAGGAGACAATTAATCATATAAGAAGCTAATAAACAATATTTGTAAACTTCTGGATAATTCGTATGCAACAAAAGATAACGCAGATTCAGTAAATCAAGTTTCAAATATTCCTAAGACATTGTAGGGAAGAGGGAAGAATCATAATATTTTCTGAACTGTTCAAAAATTCAGTAATTGTTAAAGATTCACGGCTAAGTGTGAGTGGTTCCCAAAATATTAGTAAGCCATTCAACAACAAAATTCACTAATTATGTACGTTACTCCTGAAAAAAGAAAATTATGAATTATAAAGTAATAATGATATTTGTTATTATTTCTCTTTTAATTTGTCATATGTTAGATATAAGTATGAGAACAACCTTATTGTATGACAAGGAGAAAGGTTCGATATGGTACGGCCGCACTTGGTACCATAGACTGCAGAATGTGTTGAGGCGAGATGTACAGTGCACCCAAGAAGCACGCTTCTCTATTTTTTTTTTTTTGAGAGAATCATAAAATCCACAATTTTAGATAGAATCATAAAATCCGCTTCGGACATTTGTTCTTACGGGCTGGGCCTGATTGAGCATTTAAGTTAACGGCCCAGCCCAAAATGATTCGAATTCGCATCCACGATCTGGGCCTTTTGTTTGCATGGGCTGGGTACCCCGCGACTCCAAAATTTCTCAAAGAGTTGGACTGGCCTACCATGAATGTGCCTGGTTGGGATTCGAATAGATGGATTCATAGGCTATCCAGTTCTTTTGTTAATTGAACAATTTGATGACATCCTTAGGGCACGAGTGGGCAGATTGGGCCTGGATTTAGCTTAAAATAGAGTAACCTGGCATCAAATTTAACATTTAGACTCAACCCCCAGTGGGTCACTCCAATGATCTAGAGATTTTAAGTTCAAGCTTTTGAATTTTTATTGACGTCGTTCATATCAGGTCAATTCAGGGCAGTTTGGGTTTGGATATGATCGTGTGAGTTTTATATCCAAACATAGATCGGAAATTGAGTCTTTACATGGAAGTAGAGGCTCATGCTCCACTGCTGATTCTTGATTTCAGGTATGCGCCAAATTTCGAATTGATGAATTTGTCGAAATCATTTTTTTTTGGGAGGAATGGGAGGAATTTGCTGAGATCCTTTAACATATATTTCTATTACTAATAGAGAAAATTTGGTGGAATTTGCAGTGATCCAAACTTGCTGCTATCATTCAAAGCTGTGAATAGCTGTCTCATCGATGGTGACAAATGAGCCTCTTTATTTATGTGAAACATGCGTCCCACTACCAAGGGAATTGCTACCAACTTTGGATTCAATGCATTTGGACTCAATTTATGCATGTTATTTTCATACAGTCATGTTAATTTTTTCTGTATCGTTTCAATTTTATTGGAGATCTCCGAAGAAAAATTTTAGATCAGATGCACCGTAGACTACGCATGTGCACACGTAATTTTGATGCTAGTCCCAAATTTTATTACCAGGAAAGGACACTCATGTCCCTTTTGAGCCCACTAGTTTCCAACCAAAAAGAGGGTCGAGAGTCCTCGGATTTGAGCCTGTCATCGTGACCACATCATCACTTATGTGCACTCTAGAAGCGTTACTACCACGCAACCAACGTTTAAAATTTCAGCAGTGTCAGCACTGTCATGTTCTTTCCAAAGTGTGATCAGCAGGACGCAAAATGAAAGTTAACGTAGAATATGGACCAGGACCACGACGGCTCCAACAATCTGGAGAGGTTCACCGCACCCGTACATCGATATAATATGGAAGTTAGGAGAGTGATGTGGTCTGACGGGAATGGGCTAAATTATTAAGTGACTGTGCGGTCCATTTTGATGTTTCGTGGCGATTCAACCTGCGCATTTAGATATTGTAGTTGTCACAAAATAATTTGGATTTCATATTGATAATTAATGCAAGTTAGGGGGAAAAAAACAATAGGCAATGATGCTTGATGTTGGTTTTAAATGAAGAAACCTCATTTAGATTTCTTTCAGCCTATCAAAATTGACTATCTATTTTTTTTTTTTTCCTGAAAGAAAAAAAAAAAAAAAGAGGCAACAGAGGGCTACCCCTAATTTATTTTATAACAAGAAATAGATATAAATTACGTAATATGAACAAAAGGGTAATGATAAAAAGAAAGGATTAGATTTTGAAAGGTGATACCAAGTTTTCAGGTCTCTTCCAAAGATTCTATACCTCAGAATTAGTCTTAAAAAGACAGAGAATACTTCAGCTTCTCAAAGATTGGAGGATGTTTTGCAAAACAGAATAAATAGACCCTTTCTTGATTAAAAAGATAGATGCATTTCTCTCCCTCCATATCTCCCAACAAACTGCAGCCATAAGCATATCCCCTGTCTTGTTGTCCAAATAATTTTTATTCTTTTTTCTCCAACTCGTCCAAAGGTTAAGAAATGAAGATGGCCTTCCTTTCAATCTCAGCTGTAGCTTAAGAATAGTCCATAAACTCTAAGCGAATATATGTCTAAAAAAAAAGATAATTAAATATTTCTATATTTGAGCCATTTAGAGCATAACCATTACTAACATTCTAATCCTTCTTGATGAGCATCTCACTTGTGTGTAGCTTATTTCTTGTTGCTAACCACAAAAAGATTTTAATCTTTTCAGGAGCACAGATCCTCCAAAGCATTTTAGCAAAGGCCATCATAATTGAGGAATTTATAGAAAGAATCAACGAAGAACAATCCATTTTGAGTCAGTTTTTACCTCGGCACATTGCAAAATAATTTGAATTTCATATGATAATTAATGCAATCTAAGGAAAAAAGAGAAATAGGCAATGACGCTAGATGTTGGTTTTGAGCAAAGAAACCTCATTTAGATTTCTTTTAGGCTATCAAAATTGACTATCCACTTAAATAATAAAAATAAGCTACAACTTGAATGGTAGAGAATCTCTTGCCTTATTTGATGATTTGTCAACAGAGAGTTCTGGTATATCGAGCTGGATGTTTTGTCCTTCTAAAAACTTTTTTTTTTTTTTTTTGATGCCAATAAGAGCGAAATGGATAGTTTTCTTGCATTGATTTTAGTTTTTTACGTAACATAATTTTTGTGAAAAGAAATCTCGAGTCCTTTCTCATGCCTAATGATAAACAACTTATTTAATCATAATGTACAATCCCAACATCACCTTGCCTCTGAGGGTGCCTTACCACCTCATTAGCTAGTGTTTTACTTCAGACCCAGCCAGTCTTTCTAATTTAGAAGAAAAATGTCTTATATGTAAGTTGTCTCCACGTTTTGTGGGCGTGTGAAACAAAACATGAGCCTTTCTTGTCAACACTTCACTATGTGGTCATGCCAATGCCACTATAGGCTAATACTATACAACAATATTCGAAGGATAGAAAATATGCTTTCACACTGTTGGTGGTTTATAGAAATATGTAAGAGGACTATGCCCATTATTTTGTCGGCAAATTAGTTGCCTTAAAATAAAATAATGATAGGGATGACAAAATCGATCTAATTTGATGGATATACATCCTATCCAAATTTGATCAAATTTAAAAAATAAAATTTGACTGAATTTGAGTTCGGATTTCAGTAAAATCAAAAAATTATAGTATAGATATGGATAGGATATGGATAGTACTATTTTCTACCCGAATCCGATCCGAACCTACGGGTATGGATAATATCCGAATCTATATTCGAATATATATGTTTATAATTCTGTTTTGATAATTCTATTTTGATTGATAATATGTATAAAATTATTTTAATTATTTATATATATTTTATGTTGAATTATAATTCTATTTCTATGTTTGATTTCTAAAAATCTAGACTTATAAATTATATTCTATGTTGAATTAGTAATTTTATTTTGATTGATAATATACATAAAATTATTTTGATTGTCTATTTTTTTTAAGTATGGGATAGGCATGGAGCGGATATGGATTAGATATGAAAAATGGATTATTCGTGAATATTTTCGAACCTTTTAGATATGGAAATGGATATTTTTTTTCTTATCTGATCGAATATTGGATAGGATTTGAATATAGAGTATTAAATTCGAATTTAAAAATAGATCGTACAATACTCGATCCAAATCCTATCCATTGTCATCCCTACTCAATGGATCTAAACAAACATTATATCTCAGCCGCACGCAATAATGCAACTCTTTTTACAAATTGAAAAAAGATAAAAAAATTCACATAAAAAACAAGTGGTTGCCAAAATTTGCAGTGCTACTTCCTAACAACGATCAACGGTAAGAACAGAACAAAGGGAGAGACAATTCCAATTCCGATAGTTTTAGAAGCTCCTCCAGAAGCTCTACCCTGCGACTATTCCAATTCTAAGACGTCATATCTAAACTAGACTGCGTCACCTGACTCTTTTTGGCTCACGGACCTCCTCCTCATGGAATGCTTCTGCTTCAGAGCCACCGCAGGGGAACCCCCCTCCTTCCCCCACTTGAGCCCCCGGAGCGACTCCTGCACCCGTTCCACCGGGAAATTGAGCACGGCCATGGAACCCCGCATCGAGAGTGCCGCTTGGTCGTAGGCCAAGGCCGCGGCCTCGGCGCTGTCGAACGTCCCCAACCACACTCGTATCCCCCGCCGCGTCGAGTCCCTTATCTCCGCCGCGAATTTGCCCCACGGCCGCCTCCTCACCCCCCTGTAGGACTTCTCCTTCGACCTCTGCTCGTCGCCGCTCTTCGACTCGGTCTCATCGCCCTTGGCTCGTATCAAACTGGGAGTCTCCGGCTCCATCGTGGTGGCCTCCGTTAGCACGTCGAACAAGAACATCTCCTCCGAGTCGTTCACATTGAAAGGAAGCGATTCCTCGAGCTGATACCATGAGAAAGGGTCCGGTGGGCCTGCCGAGGATCCGGGCGAGATTTCATAGCTTTGCAATGGAAGATAGTATGAAGGATCCATTCGAAAAAGAAAAGGGGAAATTAATATCTCTCACTTTTGCCCTCCAATTTTAGATGGCTAGCGTTGTAGTTTTCGAACGTTGGAAGCCCGCAGCCTTTTATACTCGAACAAATGAACGGGCTTGAAGGGAATCGGGGGGGAGGGACGGGGACAAAGGGGCTCACCGAGAACAGAGACAAGGGGAGGTGATCACACTCGCCGAGGTGGCCATGGGGAGTGGGACCGGAAGACTCCAAACTGCACGTGGGTCAATGGCGCACGGCGGCCGGGTGAGACAAGGAACAACGTTCCATCATCATCATCGGATCACAGCAAACCTTTTTTTTTTTGGTAGAAACAGCAAACCATATTTAAAGGAATGCAATCAACAACAGCGTTAATCTTGGCTGGCTTGTATATAAATTAGTCCCAATTAAGCGGAATATGTTTAAGTTCTTCCTACAGAGTGGAACAAGATGAATGCCTAGCATCTTCCTTCTCCAGCCATTTATGATTAATGCTTGAATGATATTTGACCCTCTTGGAATTATGAAAATGCCTAATAAAATAGTGTATCCAATCATCAGAAAACAAGGTTAATTAGTGCTTGTCTAATTAATCATCCACAGCAAGGAAAAAAAATATAATCCATCAGGAGACTGTTTCATATATAGCCGGGCGTGACACCCTACATATATAGGATCTCTTTGGTGAAATCATCTTATCTTGAGATGATACATAAGTGCACTCGCATGATAACCCCTGGAGTTGGATGAAGGCTTTAAGCCTCCACATTGGAGGTGGACATAGAAAAAGTCCGTAGCCTCACGTGGCAATAATGGATGAGGTGGTGGCCCCAGTGCTTCGCAACGTACTAGAGTGTTACTACTCGGAGCAGCATGGTTCATTGCACCGAAGACAGATGATGTTGGGCCGTGCCAACCCCACCACCTCTGATGCGTGCCAGATGCAGAGTATGTATCCACCTTTCGGACACCATCTCTCTCTCTCCCACTCCTCTCCTACTGCGTGCCGGTCCAATCGGAGGGAGGTTGCGGGCCATTTAATTTGGCCACATAGATATTGAACTAAGAACTCGTTTTCAATGAAATAGGACTGGTGTTGAAAGCTGATGACTTAATAAGACGAAAGACAAAGGTGAAGCCGAAGTTACTGCCGAAAGAAATCGAACCTGGCCCCCTCAGTTGAAAAAATTTGGGAGGCCAGCGTTTCCTGTTGTTCATATTGTAATTGCTCGGCCCACCTTGGTACCTATTTTTGTTGGGGCATGCAGTACAACAGATAGCAAAAAAATGGAAAATTTATTTTCCAAGCTTTCAGCAAGAGAGTGGGGTAAGTTCAAGTCCAACACTCTTTCGTGGAGACAATAAAAAAAAAAAAAAGCGCATATTCGGCGGCTGAAGGAGCCCGACAAACTGAAAGAATGTCGACCGGTGCGTTTGGTTGGTCATTAAAAAATATATTTTTTTTATTTTTAAATTTTTAAAAAATAAAAATTAAAAAATAATATTTGATAATATCATAAAAAAAAAGTAAAAGATAAAAATTAAAATAATTATTATATATATATAATAAAAAATTTTTATTTTTTAAAATTTATTTTTCTGTTTTTTTTTGCTTCCACACATCTAAAATACCAAACCAAAAAGTAAAGAGTCCGAACCATTCTTCCTCATCGAGCTCTTTACCTCCCCATCTCCTCTTTTCTCTCTTTCTGAACATTTTTTCCTTGTCGAGCTCTTCACCTGCCGTCTCCAAATGTTGTCTTTTGCTTTATAGTAATATAATTATCAAACATATTTTTTATTTTTTTATTTTTATTTAATAATAAAAATTAAAAAAAATAAAAAATATTTTTTAAAAATTAAAAATCAAAAAATATCACCAAACGCATCCTAAGCTGGAAAGATAGCATGCTCTTCCTTAGAGAACGATAGTTATTAAACATATTTGATAAGTGTTATGGTGATATACTTCTACAAGTTATAGTGCAAATTATTTTGAGCATTCATCTGTTTTTCTGAGCCTCCATTCTGTACCAAGATATTACTACTTTCTGTAACTGAGATGATCAATACATATTCTTTTATTTGAATTCGACAATTGGGCCAGATAGAAGAGGATCGATGTGGGTATAGGATCGATGGCTGGTGTTAGAACCACTCTCCGACCTAAAAACAAAAAGATTTTCTAATGGTGTCCAAATATTTAAATTTTAATGAATCAAATAATTAATTTGCAAGATCATGTCTAAACTCTCACTTGTCTAGAATGGACCTCAGTCGCTATAGGCTTCAACCACAAGAAATATATTTACCATCCAATAATCAAATGGCTGTCAAAGCATCAAATTAAACTGATGCTACATCATCTCTCTTTTAGAAGCATAAATATGTGACTGTATACGATGGTTCCATGTACTCTTGGCCTGAGTTAATGTGTATATAACCCTCCCAGTCCATCCCTACAAACGCACCTAATGCTTGCCATCTTTATTGCTCTCAGAGAGGCTGCTACTCCTTGTTATGCAGTTGTTCGCATGCAGACTCTCATACACTAACATGTAGCGTGTGACTAACCAACCATTGCATGCACAAACAACAATGAGTAACCAAATCAACATGAAAGGATACATGGCATACAAATTTGTTGTGCATCCCATTGTGTATACGTGTATCCTATAATTTATCAAGCCCCATGACACATAATGGCTTTATCAAAGTGAGGTCAAGTCGACCACACACACAATAGTTTTCAAGGACTGATAAAGGGCATGCAATGGTATCAAGTCTGTTAGGATTTGACGCCTCGAGATTCAGCCCACATTGAGCCCACAGCGAGGTTCGCGGCGAAAAACGGAGTCCAACGAGACCAAGATCACCTGAATCGGAGCTCGGATGGAGGAGATACGAGCTTTTGAAATCGGCACGAGAATCGAGGCGGCGGAGGACCGCCGGCGACCGGCGGCGGGCGGCAGCGGCGCGGCTGCAGGCGGCGGCGCGCGGGACGCGCGTCCCAGGCCCGCGTGGGACGCGGGACCCAGGCCCGCGCGGGACGCGCGACCCAGGCCTGCGCGGGACGCGCGTCCCAGGTCCAGGCCCGCGCGGGACGCGCGACCCAGCGGCCTGCTGGCCCATCCCCGGTCCACCGTGGACCAGGTGGTCCACGGCGCGGCCTGTGGACCGCGTGGGCGTTTCCCACGCGTTTCTCGCAGTCCACGGCACTATTCCGTGGACTGGAGTGCGATCGGATGGCCCAGAGAGCTCCCGGTCTTGATCCGACGGTCAGGAGGGTTTCTTGGCTTTGTTAAAGAGTCCTAATCCCTTTCTAAACGTGTTTTAACCTATGATTAAGCCTTAAAAAAGGCCCTGAGACGTAACAGAGGGACGGGTGGTTCGTTTTCTCGCCGTACGAAGGCCGTACGAACCGAGAGGAGAGAGAGAGGCGTGAGGCGCTGTGAGAGAAGGAGCAGGAGGCTCCTGGACAGCGGTCGCCAGGCTCTTCAGGGGTTCAGGGGGTCTCCAAGAGAGAGAGAGCTTTTGTGAGGGGAACTTCATGTGAGAGAGAATTGGGTGTACAAGGGTTGAGGGTGAGGTCTCCTCTTGTAAAATTTTCTTTTCATAGTGAAGTTTGCATGCCCCGTGGAGGCGAGCCCTTTTGTGGCTGATCCACGTATTTTGATTGTTTTTTCTTTTCTTTTGTTTCTTCTTTCTTCCTGCTGCATCGCGTGGTACTGAAAGAATCTTGGGAGGTGATGTCTTGGCCAGACATCCACCCAACAAGTGGTATCAGAGCCAGGTTGGTACAAGGACGCAGATTGCAGTGGTGGTGAGCAAGACTGAAGATGGAGAAAACAGGAACAATCAGGATGGAGATCAACAAGTTTGATGGTAAGAGCAATTTCTCCTTGTGGCAGGCAAGGGTGAAGGACGTGCTCATCCAACAGGGGTTGATCGAAGCTCTCTTGTGCGATGAGAAACCGACCACCATGGAGGTGCGGGATTGGAAACGGCTACAGATGCAGGCGGTGAGTACCATCCGTATGTACCTGGCGGATGAGGTGGTGATCCATGTGCTGAGCGAGACTTCCCCGATGGTGCTGTGGTCGAAGCTCGAGGAGTTGTACATGGCGAAGTCTCTCACCAACACTCTTTTCCTCTGGAGGCAGTTTTACCAACTGCGGATGACTGAGGGACAGAGCGTGCAGGAGCATCTGAGCCACTTCCAGAAGATCCTCACCGACCTTCTCAGCGTTGGCGAGAACGTTGAGGAGAAGACCAGGGCGCTGGTTTTGCTGGCGTCGCTTCCTTCTTCGTACGAGTCCTTGGTGACTGCTCTTCTAGTGGGGAAGAGCACTATCAAGATGGACGAGGTCACCGCGGCGATACTCCAGAACGAGGTTCTCAGGAGGGAGAACCCAGCTTTGAGCTCAGGTGTCGATAGCTCAGCTTTGGTGGCTTCTGGAGGTGCAGGAGGCGGTAGACGGAGCGATAGGAGATCGCATCGAGGGCGGTCTAAGTCCAGGAGGGACTTGAGCAAAATCAGGTGTTACCGGTGTGAGGAGTTGGGGCATCTAGCCAGAGATTGCCCTCAACTGAAAAATCGGACGGTGGCTGCTGTAGCGACGGCCGGCAGTGATTCAGATGGAGATGTCCTGGAGATATCTGACGAGGTATCTACTTCTTCCCAGCAGTGGATATTAGATTCTGCATGCTCCTATCATGTGTGTTGCAGAGAGGAGCAGTTTGACTCCCTGGAGAACAGTGAGAGCACTGTATATCTGCCGAATGGATCGAGCTGTGCGATCAGAGGCATTGGGACGGTCAGCTGGAGGACACATGACGGTGCAGTGAGGAGATTGGGGGAGGTCCGATACATACCCGATTTCAGGCGAAATCTTATCTCACTTAGCAGACTGGATTCGAGAGGCTACAGGACGGTAGCTGGTGGAGGAATCCTGAGGGTGCTACGCGGTGATAGGATTGTGCTGGAGGGGAAGAAGGGGAGCAGAGGACATTATTACCTGGCAGGGAGCCCAGTGCGAGGTGGAGCATCGGGAGCCAGGTGGAGTCCAGAGCGAGGTGGAGCTCCAGGAGGCGGATCGGGCACGAGACAGGAGACTCGGGAGGACGAGAGGCGACGTCGCAAGGTAAGATTCCTATTGCCGCAGGATGATGCCCCGAGCAGGTCTCAGGTCAGGAGGAGCACAGCATACGACGGAGATGGGATCGAGCAGCCTGGCTCGACTCTCATGTTTGCCCATCCATGATCAGCAGGCGATTGCCCCAGGGCATGGGGGCGAGGAGATCCAGAAGCTCTCGGAGTTTGGAGGAGGCCGAATATCGAGTCGAGGTGGAGATTGTTAGGATTTGACGCCTCGAGTTTAAGCCCACATTGAGCCCACAGCGAGGTTCGCGGCGAAAAACGGAGTCCAACGAGACCAAGATCACCTGAATCGGAGCTCGGATGGAGGAGATACGAGCTTTTGAAATCAGCACGAGAATCGAGGCGGCGGAGGACCGCCGGCGACCGGCGACGGGCGGCAGCGGCGCGGCTGCAGGTGACGGCGCGCGGGACGCGCGTCCCAGGCCCGCGTGGGACGCGGGACCCAGGCCCGCGCGGGACGCGCGACCCAGGCCCGCGCGGGACGCGCGTCCCAGGCCCAGGCCCGCGCGGGACGCGCGACCCAGCGGCCTGCTGGCCCATCCCCGGTCCACCGTGGACCAGGTGGTCCACGGCGCGGCCTGTGGACCGCGTGGGCGTTTCCCACACGTTTCTCACGGTCCACGGCACTATTCCGTGGACCGGAGTGCGATCGGATGGCCCAGAGAGCTCCCGGTCTTGATCCGACGGTCAGGAGGGTTTCTTGGCTTTGTTAAGGAGTCCTAATCCCTTTCTAAACGTGTTTTAACCTATGATTAAGCCTTTAAAAAGGCCCTGAGACGTAACAGAGGGACGGGTGATTCGTTTTCTCGCCGTACGAAGGCCGTACGAACCGAGAGGAGAGAGAGAGGCGTGAGGCGCTGTGAGAGAAGGAGCAGGAGGCTCCTGGACAGCGGTCGCCAGGCTCTTCAGGGGTTCAGGGGGTCTCCAAGAGAGAGAGAGCTTTTGTGAGGGGAACTTCATGTGAGAGAGAATTGGGTGTACAAGGGTTGAGGGTGAGGTCTCCTCTTGTAAAATTTTCTTTTCATAGTGAAGTTTGCATGCCCCGTGGAGGCGAGCCCTTTTGTGGCTGATCCACGTATTTTGATTGTTTTTTCTTTTGTTTTGTTTCTTCTTTCTTCCTGCTGCATCGCGTGGTACTGAAAGGATCTTGGGAGGTGGTGTCTTGGCCAGACATCCACCCAACAAAGTCCATGGAGCACCAAGATTCAACAGGCAGTGCATGTGGTAAAACCAAGGTACGTTGGATCACATGCTGATTAGTAATTTCAGAAACATGGGTATCGATTATTTCAATCAATTCTTTGAAGATACCTTCTTGCATGCAATTTTGTATAGTTACTTGTTCCAAAAAGAGGATCAAACCAATTGTTATCTGCGACCACAACGAAGTTTCTTGCATCCTCAATGAACCTCTTGCAAGTTGCAACTTAATTCCTTAAAGTTATAACTATTTCACCCCAAGTTATTGTCTTATACTCAATTAACATCCCTATGATCAATCTTTATTATTTTCTTTCTCTACATGTGCGTTATTGCCTTTTTTTTGCTTTCTTTGCCATGTTCTCATCCTATTAGAAATGTTAAATCCTTTTGCCAAGGCAAAACCGAGCATTGTCCTGGATCTACTTATCCCTCCTACTAACCATATGTTGTTCCTTTCTTCCAATTCTAATATTCAGCCTCAACGGGATGCTTCAGTTTTCTGTGCCACTGCGACTCTTGTTATGTCGCGCGAAATTACTTGGTCCTGTTTTATTTATTTTTTGATGAAACTTGGCTCTGTTTTATTTTTTTCTATCAAACTTGGCTCTGTTTTATGGGAACAGGATAAATGCGCTTCTTGGTTCTGCGTCGCAAATGTTATTACTTTCTATCTTCAGACTAACTGTTAAGTTTCCAAGCTGCAAACTCAATGCTGGTCTACTTTCTAACCTTCGAACTGTGGTTCTCCCAGGACTCTATTCATTCCACTTTGTTGTTTACATATTTTGTTACTATATGTACTTAACTGGACTCCGGGTTGTTCTGTTTCCGGTTGCGTTGAACTTGCCTAGGTGGGCTCAGTATCTTTATGTACTTACCTCCTTTTCTCAGCATAAGTTCCTCTTTCATCAAAATAATTTTTTTTTAAAAAAAAAACAACAACCCAATTGACTACTAGAAATAGTGTCCTAAGAAATAGTATAGCATGACCACCAAGTGGTTCCATTGAGCTGCTAGGACAATGGGCACTAAAACGATCTCAAATACATCAGCTGCCCTATGTATATTGTACAAAACCTGGTTTAGTTCTAATTCCAAGTTTGGCCGAGGTAAAGGAAGTAATACTCTTGTAGTACATGAGTATAAAACCCTTTTTTTTGTTCAAAATGTTCTAGCTTGCAAAGAAGTCACTAATAAGATTTCTTGACCAAATTATCACCAATTTTAGTCTATCACAAAAAAAAAATATACACCTTGTACTGATTTTACTTGGAAGTTAGACTATTTTTGCCTGTTGATCTGTTCATCATTATATGTTTATCTTTTATATAAATACTACCGTGGAAAGACGATATCTTTAGTTTTACATCGATTGTGTATCAAGGAAGATTCTGATTTATATGGGATCGAAGCTTTCTTTTCCTCCAACGAGGCATCTTTTAGAGGACAAATGCGTAAGGCCCCATGCCATGAGCCAGCCGAAGTGGACAATACCTCATGCGGACAAGTATAGAAAACTGAACCATCCCACCTATCTGAGTCATGAGCCCTTAACTGCAATATTGGTGCCCATTATGGGGGGCTATTGTTGCTGGAGGATGTCATCTTTAGGTCCATATCGGTTGTAAGTCAAGAAGAACACGGATTTATATGGGATTGAGATCTTCTCTCTCCCTAATAAGAATCCTTTTAAAGAGTAAAATTATGAGATCTCGTATCATAGATCGGCTGAAGCAGACAATATCTCATACGAGGAGTGTAGAGAATCAACCCATCCCATCCTTCTGAATCATAAGCTCTTGACCACAACAAATACTATTATTAATCATCTATCAAATCAATGCTCAATTCAATAGGCTAATGTAGCTATTAGAGATTAGCATCATATAAAAATGAGCCGAGAGTGCCGGTCCAGAGCCATCTACCCTCTACCAATCACCAAATTCCATGTCAAACCAATGAATGAGGGACGATCTGCAGCTTTTTCTTTTTTATGTCGACATCTACTTAGGCATAGCCATTGCACATATAACTTGCTCTCTAACATTCACTAACTTTAACAGTTTCAATCACCAAATTTTGCTTCAACCTTTGTATATATAAATTCCCTGTTTCATGAGCAGTGGCTCAGGCCTAGAGCCTAGGCTCCATCCTTCTTAGGAATGAGATGGGTATAAAATTGAGGGTAGGAAATCGACCTCCACAATATCTCTAAAAAAATTAATAATTTAAAGATATTATGTTTTTTTACTTGTGGAATCTTCTATCCCAGCGAGCCGTACATGGCACTTGGGCTGCATTGGTCCAATCAGGAGCAGTAGACATACCTTTCATGCGATAGTGTTGAGGTGAGGATAAGATAAATAGCTTATTAAAATGTTGCACCCGGCTTTCCTCAAAAGCTAGTCTATCTGAGTGCCAAGGGTCGGTCTGGTTTTGACCTGCGGTTGTTCTGAAGGCCAAATAACCCGCATAAAGGTGAGGGTAGTTCGGGATCCTAGGTCGGAATTTTAAGATGATGGGCCAAGAAGAAGTGATTGCTTTTCAAGGAAGTAATCTTTTGTCTGTACCCAAATATATATTATTGAGGCTACGTATCTAGAGTGTCAGACTTTCTCTCTTTATCAAAATCACATGAGGTATTATCCGCTACGGGATAGGGCACGGCCCGAGGGTCCATTGAGAACCCTATTCCTCACGGTTTTGCCCCCAAAAAGTGCCTCACATGGGCAAAGAGGAGTCCACATTCTTAAGTAGTAAGCACTCTCGACTGTGATCGATATGGAACTTTCGAAGCTCGGCCTCCCGATGCCTGACCCACAACATAGCCCTCCCAGTCGAGAGGGTCGTATGCGTGGGTGCAAGGACGGGTTCTCCTACCTGGCACATCAATGTTGAGGCTACGTACCCAGAGTGTCAGATCTTCTCCCCTTACCAAAGTCACGTGAGGTATTGTTCGCTTCGGGATGGGGCGCGGCCCAAGGGTCCACTGAGAACCCCATCCCTCATGGTTTTGCCTCCAAAAGATGCCTTATGTGGGCAAGGAGGAGTCCACACTCTTAAGTAGTAGACACTCTCGACTATGGTCGATATAAAATTTTCGAGGCTCAATCTTCCGATGTCTGACTCACAACATATATATAAAAGAAAAATCTTATGTCGCACTATTTTATTCACCGGCCTGATTCCCACCAACATGGCAGGAGGTGATGGGTTCCGATCAATGCATTAGATGCCACGTTGGATGGAGAATGTGATGGTGAATTTGATGGTGTGATGTAGAAATTTTCTTTTCTAAACTAGAATTTCATACGAGAACATGTATATACATGCCCCACCCTTCTAGAAACTGAATATTTCTAGTTAACTTTAATCATGATCCAAATCTAGATGGCCTGCTAACTTTATAAATCTGGCAATGATATGCAACTGTTCCATTTATTCGGAAAATTATTTCATTCATTATCTATGTCAATATGATTGTGCATTATGCTAATCAATTCATCTCATTTCTGTATACCAATCATTCAAACGAGCGCATGATAAATGAAACTTATAGCACTAAGATGATGTGATTGATGTTGTGCTCGGCCACATGATGCATATGGTGCAGGATATAATTTTTCTATCTATTCGATTCTCAAAAGTTAAAAATTATATATAGCTTTGATGCTCACTACATGCATTGCACATTCTTAATGACAGAATGTGTCACATAATCTCCATCTCTCTTTATTATATTATTAATAATGATACGGTTTCTTATCTCGTCAAAATCAGATAAAACAAAAGCTATGATATTCTTGCCTTGAAATCCTTTTTTTTGAAGCCTAACGAGAACCTGAAGTAGGGGGAATTTATCTTTCTTGGACCTCAGAACTTGTCATTCTATGTTCTTGGTGGAGCAAGGAATATAGCAGTATGGCTAGGTTATTAACATATGAATTCTTCTTAGTAGAATCTGTTAGGAGAAATTATTGATTGGATTAGATCCATCAACTCAACAATGGACCAGTCCAACCTCAAAGCAACACGTACACAAAGATAAAAAGAAAAAAATGAAAATAGAGTGATACGGGCAATGTGCGCATGTATTGCTTTGCGGTTGGAGTGGTCTACCATTGAGCTAGTTGATCGAGGCCAACAAATAAACTTTTATTTTTCAGCCATGTTCGAAATTAAATTTTATTCATTTGTTCACCCAATAATATGTATGCAACCAATGCAAGCAAAAGCATAAGGCTTTTGTATCACGTTGCTCTAACCTTTTAGAGGAAACACCTAGGGCTTGAAGTATACAAAATCCCTTCTTCCTAGCTGCTGCTTCTTCTTGCCCTTGGCTCAAGTGCTAATATGCATGGCTTCCCCGAATGTTGCCGGCAACCAATTGCTAATTTTTCCTTCTAAAAATTGAAGGAGCACGTGATGGAGATAGGAAGAAGCATAGGACAACTAATTGGGATTCTTTTTTTCTTTTTTCTTTTTTTTTTTTAAATAGAAGACAACTAAGTGAGATTCAAGAGGGATTTGATGACAAAATGCTACTATGGTCCATTCCATGTAGAGCTTGAGGCTCCATTTAGAAAATAGAATGGAAGAATGGGTTTAAATGTATATATCCCATAGTCACAGGCTGTTGTATCGACACAAGAAGTATACATCTAGTCACAAGGGTACCAACTTACCATCCTCCCATGATGGCATTGCATATTTCTTTGACGAAAATTAAGATAAATTTACTGTTCCCAGTAGAAGACCTTTTTGTTAATCCATGGACATCTCTAGTACTCCATGGCAACCACAGAACCACCATCCATCATTCTGGTGGAATAAAACTAGTTGAAGGGAAAGGCTAAACGTCTAGGCTTCTCTCGTCTAAAGAGTACTTCGTTTTTTTATGAACGGACTCGATTTCCTCCAAGCCCAATATTTGCACGCTTCATAATTAGAACAGCCATGCACCATCCATCCAACCACGTACGTATCTGTGGTTTATATGCACGACCTAAAAGCAGCCAGCAGCAAACGTTCTTAGCGTGCCATGAATTCCATCAGGTTAGCATGGTGGAAATGGCATTCCTCTGCTCTTTACCGCTCGTGAAGTTGATATTTGCACTTGGTCTTTTGTCCATCTAATGGAGAAGGACATTCTACCTAGCTCTCCAAAAAGCACCACACCTTTGACAACCCCATCGCCAAGCAGCTCACTCATTAGAATAAACCTCTCTCTCTCTCTCTCTCTCTCACACACACACACACACACAAACACACGTGCATGCGAAGCACACACATCCCTTTAGATGGTAACTGGAGCTCCAACCTTAATTGCGTTCATCTGTACTCCAAAATTTCTCACATTTGGACAATTTATATCATACACCCTTTCGTGGAGAAAGAAACTTTTATTGGCATTATGAAAACCTGCCAAGGGCTATATAAGAAAAGGAGACATACATAACAGGAGCAGTGCATTCACTTAGAAAAACGCCAGGGCTTCAATCTCTCTCTCACACACACATATATATATAGTATATATGTGCAGCCTTCTATTTCTTCTTGCCACGTTTCTCCCCATGCTCCAGCATGTCCTCCAACACCTTGTCATCCAAGCACTCAAACTCGATCACTTGGTTCCCTTGCTCCCTCGCCATGGACCAGCTTGTGGATGCCGACCCGGTTCTCCGAGAAGGGACTTCATCAGGAAAATTGAGGACGGCGAGCGAACCTCTCATTGCGTACGCCGCCCGGTCGTAGGCCCGGGCAGCCTCTTCAGCGGTGTTGAAGGTGCCGAGCCAGATGCGGGCACCCTGCCGGGCAGAGTCGCGGATCTCCGCCGCGTACTTCCCCCACGGTCGGCGCCGGACGCCACGGTATTTGGTCTCTCCATTCCCTCCATCTCCTTTGGAAGGGTCTTCTTCCATTAGACGCTGGTTGGTTGGGTAGGGGACGGGGCGGCTAACGGCTCTCCTGGGATTTAAATTGGGACGGTTGGTGGTGGGGCCAGGTGGCTTTTGGGAGATTCTCGCACCATGGGGAGAGAATAGAAGATTGGATTCGGGTTCGTTGCACATGGGTGGGTTAGAGGGATGGCTTTGGGAAGGCTCTTTCTCCTTTTTCCCTTTTCCTTTCTTTCTTTTGACATTGATGTTATAATATTCCTCAAAAAAGACATTGATGTTACAATATGCTATATAAGATGATAAAAGGTAGAATGGATCTTAAAAATTTTACGCTCATTTGGCATCAAATTCTATCGTGGTCGGCAAGGCTGGTGGTTGTAACATTTGGAACCAACATCATCTTAGCATGTTAAAAAAGTGTACGGCCTCAAATAGGTGCGATTTGTCTGGCCAATTGACATGTCTATTCTAATACGAACACTTCTTAATTATTAGAGACAAATACAACATGCTCTGTATCTGTAAATTTTTCCTCCTCTCCTTCTTCGCCTTTCTCTTTTGGTTTAGCAAGCAAATGAGTATCGTAGAGCCCGACCAATCTGGCCATGTCGCTCTTCACAACCTTGGAGGTCTCAATTCGCTTCATGCTCAGCAGGTGATTGCAAACCCATTCTTAATCTCCAGGCTGAGAATTTGAAATTATTTGCTGAGAATTATGATGGGATTATTATCAATACAATTATAAATGGCACGATGCAATGACAAAAATGCGACCAACTTCTACATGGTCGATTAACCAGCATCTCTCTCCTCAGTGCATGCAATCAAAAGTGGCTTAAGGTGAGAACAAGCTAAACAGCTGATCCAATTTCTTTATCTAACGAAGCAATGACCTGGGTCTTCTGGTCTAAAAGGAATTATGGAATTTTTTTTTTCTGACAAGAAATCATCAATCTCTGCCACAGCCATGAAGGTTCTCACAATGTTCGATGGGTGGTCTTCCATTGTCATCAGAAGTTGCTCCCTGAGTTTGGTAAGATATGGAACAGAGTCATAAATCTGTCATCTCTGTTGTTCGCCGTTTAGATGTTTCTCCTGCTTCACTTCTGAAGCCATCGCCTCTGTTATCTCCTCCCTTCATCAGCACATGATCGCCTGGATGAACTTTGTACCCGAGGATGTTAGACCACTCACCACATTCAGGCAGCTGTGCTATTGAAATAGAGGCTCTTCTTGTGATCTTGCTTGGTCCATTATGTTGCACTTCCTTTTCTCTCTTACGGATTTACCTGAAATGGTTTCAGTCCTAGAGACTTTTTTAACCTTTTTCTTTTGTTGGAAGCCTTTGTACCGTAAACTTTTATAGCCACCTGCTCTACTCAAGAGCTAATCTCTAACCGTACATTTTTTTTTTTTTTCCTCAACTCCTTAATAAAAATTCAGGTGGCATTCCAGCTTCCATCTCATCAAAAAAAAAAAAAAAAAAGTCTTTTGTATCTTTCTTAAACTCTACGTATTGGCATTTTATTTGATCTATGTTAAGCTGAACTGCGATTACAAGTTAGTGAGCTGGCAAATATAATCGGCGTGAAGAACTACCGATCACTCTGATGTAAATATATTAGTAGAAAAGTTCATTTCTACAGGCTATCCGGATCTGATAAATCTCATTATTAAAGATTTACTAGTTAAATAATTAATACAAGCATACAAAAGTTAAATGTTGGTTGTTAGATTGATGACTAGGGTCAGTTTCCGTGCCTGTTAGCAAGAAATAAACAAAATCTAATCAATTAAAGAAAGCAGAAAAGGTCAATTTGAGGATGTAATGTTTATATATATATATATATATATATATATATATATATATATATATATATAATCATCATCATCATTCTGTAACAAGGCAACATAATGGATTATTAATAGTTCCTGCAGCTTGGATTCATCAAAATATTTGGTTGAATTTACAACTTAGATCACCAACTAAAAGTTAGACAAACCAATGGCTTATCCAACATGAAATCTAACTGATCTGATTCAGAATTAACAGGTGTTCCCAAAATTTCAAAAAAAAAAAATAAAAAAAATAGAGGATGATAATGTTGACCTTGGCAGACTTCATGGCTCTCTCCCATCTTTTTGGTGCTAACCGGGTATTTTGCTTGCTCACACTTAAAATGTTCCTTGGAACCATACTCTTATCTCTAAATGTTTGACTGCTAATGAAATTCTGAAGAGTTTGGAGCGTCGAACTGCGACCAACTCCACTGTCACTGATATTTCAATCTTCACAGTTGTCACAAATGCCATGGATCACCTCATTACTCCGGCACGATCTTTTATCAACAATCAGTAACCCCTAACTCTGTAGATCTAAATGTCTGAAACTTCACACATGACCAACTAATTAAGATTAATTCAAGGATGTGCTTATTTTGGGTAGACAAAAGCTCTTCTTGTTAAGTAGCATGAGGGATTAATGTAACTCAAGGGAGTTAATTTGTGAGATACACTATGCATGGTTGATTGAACAGCACTGATGGACTACTGGAATCTTTTAGCAGAGATGAAAGCGAAGAAAATAATGATGATTGGAAGCCTATATGCTAACTACCGTAATGAATGAAAATACTCAACATTGTATCATTCGTCTGGCAGTCACTCCAGACATAAATGCCAGATAGAGTTGCTGGGTAACCACAGGGATACCTTTTCTCAGCCAGCCTGATGGATTTGAAAGTTTTCCTTCTCCTCTGGCTTTTATATGTGGGCTCTCCATTTTGCCATCCCTACTTTACCCTCGAATTATAGCATTGGCAACGGATAATTGCATGATCTTTACCTTCCCTTTGGTACGAAAGATGGATTGAAAAAAAAATAGATGGAAGAGCAAAGATGAATAAATTTTTCATCTATCCTCTCATACATTTGGTAAAACATGAAAGGATGGATAGAAATGATTTTCTCCTTTATTTAATATAGAAAGAATAAAAAAATATATATATAATATTTTACTAAACTATTCTTTAATAAAAATATTATTATTATAAATTTATAATATTTATTTATATTAAAAAAGTAAATAATGTATAAACTTATAATCTTTATAATCTATAATTATATAAAAAAATATATAAATATTTAATTGAATACATAATTTTATAAATTAATTATTAATGAATTAATTATATAAATAATTAATAATTTAATTTAAATAGTTAATTAATATTATACAAATAGTTAATTAAGAAATAGTAAATATAAATAAAGAAATAAAAAATAATCTAATTATTTAATTATAATTATAAAAATTATATATTAAAATTAAAATAATAACTAATAAAAATATATATAAATAATATGAATAGAAAATGAAGAAATATTATAGTTTTGTCAAAAAAATTAATAAGAGATAATTTTGTCAATACAAAAATTTATCCTTCAATGCTTCGGCTATTCTTTCTTCATCCTTCCAATTTTGAAAGATACAAATTAGTGGACCAAAATGAATGAGCAATCCCTTCTTTTTTATATATTTTTTTTATAATTTTTTGATTTAAATGATAAATAGAGATTATCCATTCTCGCATGATCTCAACCAAATATAAGATTAGAGAACATCCGGTCCAAAAAATCAGTTGCAATCCAAAAGCATGCAATGTCAAAGCTTCAGCTTCACATCACTGTTAGACTCTGACTTTGGAACCTGGAAAACGTCTTATCTATTTAACTAGCAAGAGCATCAACACAAAAACAGTGGTGCATGGTAATTGAATTAACTAATATGAATGGGTAGAGGGTCCTAACCGAAGAGAGAGAACAAGTACTAGTAGTAATAATAAGTAGACTGGAGATTGCATTGCCTTGAGAGGATTTGGTCCTCGTGTGTCGACATCACAAGACCCAAATACAGCCTATGTCGCTGTTTAATTATGATGTCATTCATACACGGCTGGTCGAGAATTGTCTTCAAGTCCATTGACATCTTTGCGTTGGCCACACGTGCAGGAAATGAATCGTTAGAACATGAAACTAATTTAATACAAATATAGTTTGAAGGTGCATTCATCAGATATTAATTGAACAACTGAGGAGATCACATACTAAAAGAAAAAAAGGTTGATCTCTCTATCAACAAAGTCCTTGCCGGCTAACTTAAAATATATTAGTCTTGTCTCACAAGATCAGGGCGTTGAAACTTGCTCACACCCTGATGGTACCTATCCATATCATGATGCAATTTGAAATTAAGTTTTTTCTTAATCACATACGAGCAAGTCAAAGAAAATAACGTAAGATCAAGTACTCAATAAACTATTCTAGCACTTGGTGTTCAGGAAAAGTCATGGATTCAATATGGGGTGATGGCATTCTTTCCATATTGCTTGGAAAAATAAGAAAATAAATTCTTCTCTCAAGCAACAATAGTTCAATAGTCCTCTACATCGAATCCATATTATATATGTATGCAAATATTATTAGACTAATATCTGTTTATCTCTTTCACCTTCACCTCATAAGCCCTTCTTCGAAGAACATAGTTTTTAAATACCAATTTTATAACCATTATAACAGCCAGTATAATAATTTTGCCCACCAATGTTATTTTATTAAGAAAAATAACATTGAAAAATGTAACTAATGTTTTTCGTTATTTTTATTATTTTCTGTTATAATGTGTTGAATAATGTCGGTTTCTTTTACTTTAATTTATTTAAAATAAAATAATTTTTTCGAATTTTAATTTTTTTTTTCTCTTAAAGCTTCTTCCAAAAATAAATATAGGGTTCAAAGCTAAATGATCTTATCTAATAAAAAGCAAGGGCCTTATTTTTTCTCTCACTGTCCATCATTTTTATTATAACATCATTACAATAATTATTATTTTGATAAATATTTTAACACAGATTTAAAAATTATTTTTAAATATATCATAATTATTATAGTCACGATTTCCTTTTTGAGGGGTTATTATAATTATGATTTTGATGGAAGCTATCATAAAGAAATAATCTGAGATTTGCTATGTAAATCAAGAGAGACAAATAATGGAGAGATTATTCGGTAGATTAGATCCATCATAGATCTAGAATAAAATCACTTTATTTTTCTCTTTTTTTCATATGTAATAGCAATACGGCATAGGATGATTTCATTCTAGGTCTATGATAGATCTGATCCACCAAATAGTTTCTTATTGGGTGGAAAAAGCATTGCAAATTATAATACTTTCAGCTCAACCATCTTTTATCCTATCAATGGCTAAAGATTTCATCTTCTAGTCACCATCAATTCCATCATCATATCATCTTTATCCTATTTGAAATCAAATATAAAATTTGATGCAAAAAAAAAAAAAAAAATCCATTTTTACGATAGTGATCATTCACCATCATATCCTAAATTATTTTAAAAATCGAGCAAGAAAAAGGAAACCAATCCTTGAACAAGGCCGGACTTGGTAAACTAATAGTGCCAGGAGGAGACCCTTCGATTCTTACCCCTTGAAGGCTCCAAGGACTAACGGGGCTCCCATTTGCAAGTCCAGCGTAGAAAAAGGCGGGGAGTGATCGAGGGTTGGATTGTATCTTTCATGCGCAAGAATGATTGAGCTTTTCTTCACGAAATCAACCGTCGGATCACCCATCGCACAGATATCAAAGCACTCCAACTTCTTCCCTCGATCCCCCTGCATAGACCTTAAAGCGACTATTGCCGGATCCAGTGGGTTCACGTCGCGAAAGAACGTGAATCATTCTTTCTGGCGAAATATACAACCCGAACACGTGGAAGGGTCGCCAGGAAGGAGGTCTGCTGTCGAATTATTTATTATTTTCTACTTGTCCTTTTCTTCACACGTGTTTGAATTAGTCAAAGGCCAAAGAAAAAAAAAAAATTAGCGTTCGTCCGTTTACTCGTGGACTTGGGTGCATGCCAATTTCTATATGATGATCTCCCTGTCATTTATATCGTCTCACGAGAAATTCTCTGCATTAACTGCGAGTTTGTGCTGTGAAGAGGGCATTAAAATTTTGTTAATGCTGTGTTATTAGAAGTTTGGGAGGGGCTTTCTGCAATTTTCGAGAATCATTTGTATGCAAAAATGAAGATCCAAAACTTTATTTTGTTGCAGATAATGTCAATATTTCCTGATTTTATGGCAAGAGGATTGAGAGAAATAACATATAAAAATTATGAAAGTATCTTATTATGCCGTGTCACAAATAATAAAGGATGAGAAAGAAACAAATGTAGCAGTACAGTCATAAACATCATGGCCCATACTGCCAAATAGTGTAACGGTCTCCTCACAAGAGTACTATCTTATGGAGTTGTGAATAAAGTAAATAAGTAAAATAAAGCTAAAAAAATTCAGTGGATAGGATGTATTTCTGTAATTTATGTAACAAAAAAAGATAATCAATTAGCTAAGTTTTCTTCTTGCCTATGAGAGAGAAAGAAAGGAAGGTGATTCATCCACCACAAATTATTGAGGTTGGAAGGATTTAGAAAGACACCATCCAACACTTAAACCATAAAACTGTCCTTCTTACAAAGGTTAACCTCAGTTCTCAGTCAATTGATCAAGCTATGCACCAGCTTGCCTTACAGCTTAACTAAGCTGCTAAACCTTGATATAAAAAATTGGATTTTTTTTTTTTTTTTTTTTTTTTTTGCAAATCACCTTTTACATAATGGTTTTATTATATATTAAGACCCATATTTTAGTGTTTGTAAATTGAGCCAACGAACTATTTTGCATATTAAACTCGGATAACCTAATGGAATATTGAATTGAGGTTACTTCTGCTGGGGAGAATCATGGCTTTTTTTATATATGAACAAAATAACCTCATGTCCATTATAAACTCGCTACATTTTACTTCATCTAGTCAAAGATGCTCCCCTCGGTCTGTCCCCCACACGGGACTTGATCCTATCCTCAAACCCATCAGGATCCACCAACTCTCGTTGCTCCACTATACCATATGATCAAAGCTGAATGGATGTCCAACAGTGAGTGTCCAAAAAGACAATGGGTCCGTGGAAGTGCGGCCATTGACTTAAGACCAAAGCCTTAAGTTGTATCAATGCAGGGTAGGTGGGGCATGCCTACACTCAAGGGAGGAGGTGGAGGAGCTCGTCGTCATTGAAGTTGACAAGATAGATAGGATAACCATAGCCAACCTCAATAGACCGGGTGAAAGTAGATCGGATGGCAAGCTCATCAAGGCTAATGGTGCAGACATGCTACACACGATGGCTGTTGAGGGAGTTCAAGACGACAATGGTGACATTGTTGCGAGCTAGCTAAACTCTTGACTAAGAAATATGACGAGGAAAAAGGTAGATTTAATCATGTGTAGAATTATTTTTTTCGATCTTTAGTTAGGTTAATTGAAAGTAAAGTCAAGGAAGGGATCGAAAGGCTAACAAATGGCTCGCAAAAAGTATGAAGATTTTTAATATGTAAAAGGCTTTAATGTAGGGGATGATTTGCAAACAAAAATAAAAATCCAAAACTTATAGGCTAAAACATAAATTGACTTGACTCAAGAATGTGCACTTTCTATATCTACAACTACGGGTCTATGTGGAACGGAACGTAATCTTTTTTTTTTTTGAAAAGTAAGAGGTAGGGCAATTTATCAAACACGATTACTTGTCATAGCACCTTCATGTACAATTTTCTCTATAAAACCTTGTAATTTTCATTCATTAGACTCAAAATGTCTCATCCACACCAGAGTCCGTTGGATTTGTTGATCTAAACATCAAATCAATTTGACCACGTCTTACATGGACCAAGTCCGAAAGAAGACACGCTTCTCTCTCTCTCTCTCTCTCTCTCTCTCTCTTGTTAGACCATTCTAAATTTTTTGGCACTAAGCAACCCCGTTGAGCAAATGGCCAAGGTTCCAGACTAAATTATATGAGATACAATGGTACAGTGTGGCGTGGTGTGGTATCTCTATTCTAAATGGACCCAGCCGAAAAAATCGGGTCTATCTGACCGTCTCATCAAGAGATAATAGAACGAGAATCTTGCCGACCAAAGACTTAAGAAAGCTTGTGGACTCTTGGATCCTCTGCCAAATATGATGCAAAAAGTCCAAGCAACCAACCATTAATATTCTAATTCCCCCTCTTCCACTCGGTTTCCTTCAGTTTTCGGTCCCGGAATTCCAAACCGTAGTCACAACCTCTTCTATCACTTTCTTAGTGTCCCCACTGGTTCTCATTCCTCCAACCTGACCCCTATTTCCTTGTTCCCAATCTCCTCTGCCTTCACGCAAGTTTCATATCTCCTTTTCCTCCTCCTCATTAAAAAACTCACCTCCCTCTCTTCCTCATGAATCATCCTCTTCCTTGGACATCTTCTTTGTCCCACTCCCATTTCCAACAATACCAATCCCATCCCATCTCCTCTCCATTAACTTACCTTGATCTCAGTGCACTTTCATTCACTTACACTACTTGGGACATCTTCCTTCCCAGGTTTCAATAAAATCCTCTTCCCCTTCTCTTCTAGAAAGTCTCAAATCTTCTTCTCTGAATCTTTGATGACGTTCTCCATTGAATTCTTTGCTTTCATGTTCATGACTTTTGGGGCACGCCAGCAATCTCCTCTGCTTCGAGTTTAATCTCACCCTTCTTAAGTTTCCCGTCGACACCTCTCCTTTCCCTTCTTCAATGGCTCACGACCAACCTCCCCAAAAACCGCAACCTCCACCATCTCCCTCAAGTAGCAGCTTCCCCATTCTAGCTATCTCCATCTGTGGCATCTTCACCACATCCATCCTTCTCCTCACCTACTATGTCTTGGTGATCAAGTGCTGCTTCAACTCGCGCCGATCCAATGTCATCTCCCGGCTCTCTCGCTCCTGGATGCGCAGCGAGAACTCACTCATGGTCTTCCCGACCACCATCCAAAGCCGTGGCCTCGAAGAATCTGCCATTCGGGCAATACCGACGTTCCGATATCGGAAAGGCGGCGACGGCGACGGCGACGAACAGGGGAAGAGTTCCTCCCAGGAGTGTGCTGTATGTCTTAATGAGTTCCAAGATGAAGAGAGGGTCAGACTACTTCCCAATTGTTTACATGTCTTCCATATAGACTGTATTGATACTTGGCTCCAAACAAATGCCAATTGTCCCCTCTGTAGGTCAGACATCACACCCACCAGCCCAATTTCTAATGACCACTTAATGGACTTTGCCTCCCAGCAGAATCTCCAACATAGTGGGGATATAGTGATAGAGGTTAATGATGATGGCAGTGATGAGGTTAGACCAGTTAGTAGTAGCATCAATACTGATCCTTCTACCATGAAGGCAGAGCAGGGGGTTGGGCACAAGAAGGGGAGGAAGCACCACCATGTGAGCAGCATGGGGGATGAGTGCATTGATGTGAGGGGCAAAGATGAGCAATTCTCCATCCAGCCTATAAGGAGGTCCTTCTCTATGGACTCTTCAAGTGATAGGCAGCTCTACATGGCGGTGCGGAAGATCTTGCAGCAGAACCCACACTTTCAAGATGTCAGCGCTGAGGAAAGCAGCAGCAGCAGCAACTCAGGGAGGATCCGGCGGTCTTTCTTCTCGTTTGGCCAGAGCCGGATTTCAAGGAGCGCTGTTCTTCCGATTCAAAATGAGGTGTGATCGAAGAGATTCTACTGTTTCTTCTCCTTCTTCTAACAGGCTTTGGAATAGATTATTGTATGAACATGGAGCGAGCTTATATTGGAATTGAATTTGAGATGTAGAGTATAAGCTTTTTTTTCTTTTTCTTTTTCTTTTTTTTTTTGATGATAATGTAGAGTATAATAAGCTTAGTTATGTTTTTGTATGGCAGTATCGCCTGAATCATAATAGGTTAAAAGTTTTATTCTCTTGTTTATCTAAGCTCTGCTCCTTTATCTTTTCTTTTTCCAATAAATTTCTTTTGCATTTTATGGACCCTAACACCTCAGTTTATAGGGTTCTTCAAATGACGCCCCAAGTCAACCAAGACTTTAGCAGCTTGAGGCCTGTATTTTAAACGAGAGGACCTTAAACACCCAAAAATTTTTTAGATATCTCCTTGGCTGACAAATGGAGGATTCCCAAGGACTGTTTTTTGATGAAAGGGAGGTCGAGAAGGAGCCACCCAGCTTTTATTTTAGTGAGCTGTAGCTATTTATAATATATATATTTACAGAGTAAAGGAGACAGCAAGATATAAGAAGACAAAACAAAACAAAAAAAAAAGCTAAAATCTTGCTGAAAACAAGCAGGTTAAACTCAAAAGTTTTAATAACTGAACTCTTGCTGAAATAAAGAGAACTTTAACAAAACATCTGACATCTGCAGCTCTGAATTTAAAATCAGCAGGCTGATTGAAAACAGAGCAGGCTTCAGACTTCTGAGAATCTGAGGTTGAGAAGGGGTAACAAGATCTGCAGCTTCTACAATTCTCCTTTTTCTCTTCATTCCCAAGGACTCAAGTGTCAATCTAGTCAGTTGCAGCAATTCGAATCTTGTTAGTCCAACTGCCTCAGATCATCTATCTCACAACAACAAAAGAGATTCACCGTCCTCACTCCCAGTAAGCAGAAACTATCATTCTCACCAGCAATATGATAGATGTATCTTACCCTGAAAGGTATGCAACCTTCTTCATCCACCAATTCTAAGAAAAGGTCAACATTGTCACAGGGGTTGCAGTTATGAGCTCCTTGACAAATTTCAAGTAAAATTATGGGCCACAAAAGTGCACCAAGATACAGAAACATTAGCTCTTACAATGTCAAAATATCAAACATCTCCAATAGGCTCAGAGATACGTCACCTCCAAGCAAACCCAAAGAAAATGTGCCAGCAAAACTTGATTAAACTTTAGATATATCTCATATATATCATCCGCACCTGCAACCGTAGCTAATAGAGAACGTATATAACACAAATTTCCAACATTTCAGTTCTATTTTATATCCCCGAAAATTGATTAGTTCGGATTTATATAGCATTCTTATGCCCTAAAAATAATGAATATCCAAAGAATTTATTTTTTTTTGGTAGCACTAATGAGATATTGCTATTTAGCGGTCCACCTTGCTTGTTTGGTGTAGCCACAGAGCAACAACTTTCTAACAAAAAGAAAAATAGAGCATGTTAAGTGATGCAGAACCAATAACCAAGGTGTACACCTAGGAATTGGACCGAGAAAACCTAACTGGCGGCCATTTTACAAATAACAAACAGCTTCCTTAGACAAACTTTATGCAATTGAACTTTTAGACTAATTTGTGACCAGTAACTGCACTAATGATAGCGAATGCCACCATAAGTTCATAAAAATAATAAAATGATAATCATGTGAAACATGAGGATCTAATTTCCTGATTTTTCAAAAAAGAACTTTCATCACAATGGAAGAATCAACCAAAAAGTGATTTTATTTAAAGATTAAAACATTTATAGACAGGAGAAGAGACAAGACAGTTGTTTAAGGATTTTTTTTGTTTCTAAGGAAAGAAGAGAGACCCACCGGTACTATAATTATTAAGTCCCAATCTTTTAGGAAGCACCATCCATGAATTACATCTAGAACATCTGGTTATTAATTAAAGAGGTATTACTACTAAGATTATCATTGGTTAGTTATTTAGGTTGCTTGAATGTTTAAATCATAGTGTCACCTAAAATTCTCAAATCCATGATAAACCGCAATCCACCTTTAATATTGTTTTTCTTATTTGTTTTCCAACAGCCAAGTATAATTATGCAATTTACTTCTTTTCAGCTCAGAATTAATTGATCCTGACCATAATCACCAGACTACATTTCACTAATCGCCATGATAAACTCAAAACTCAAGACAAACTTAGAAAAATTCACTTAGCTCTAAACAGTATCCGGATTCAAGAAATCAACAATCAAACTCAAATAACTAGAAACCTTCACCAGCACTAATCTTTAGCTGGTTGCCGACAATATTTAAGAACATCTTCAAAGAAGTTTTGAGCCACTAGAGAAGCAAGAGCTGAATTCATCCATCTCATGCTTCGGCAGCACCAAACCAATCTCAATTCCTCCTTGCTCTTCCCTACTCTCTGCAAGCGATATCGTGCCAGGTGTCTTCTCAATCGATGCCACCTCGACCTTCTTCGGCCTTCCCCACCCAAAATCAGTATCATAGACTCCATACTTGGGCGATCCGGCGACCGACATGGGCTGCTCCGGTATCAAAGAAACAATCTTCTGAAACCACCCCTCTGCACCCTTGAGCACTCCATCCTCCAACCCTTTGATAGCTCTACCAATGGCCTCAGCTGCAAACAAAACACCATCATCCTTAACAAGATCACCCATAGGCAGCTCCACAAAACAAGGCCTCAAGCAATTCCCAAAGTACTCGGCGGGGACCGCCGGCCTCAAGCGGCTCCTGCATTCCACCGAGAACAGTAGATGGGCGGTCTTCTTTCCAGCACTCGCATACCCTCCTTGGGCTTTAACAAGACACTTCCAAGCGAACGCACAAGCCACCACAAAGGCCGAGCAATGAATCGGTGACGCCTCGCCCTTCTTGGATTTTTCCAGTACGAGTTGTTTGAGCCTTTCGATTTGCTCTCGGGTAAGAGAGAACGAGGCAATAACCACACCGGGTTGCTCGACACCGACGGATGGCGAGTCCTCCGTGGCCGGCGGCGGCGGTCCGCCGGCTCTTAGTCCCTCGATTTCTGCGAGTATCTTGGAATACAACCCATCAGGATCGGCGATCGTGCTCCGGTCATGCAACGGAGGCGGCGGGGGTGGAGAGTCCGAGCCTCCCAGCCTGCAAGAAGCTGCCCATGACTTGATGAAATGCATCGAGCTGGAGTCGTCGCACGCCACATGGTGGATCGCAACGCCGATGCTGATGCCGTGGTCCGGGAACAAAGTAACCTGCAAGGCGAGCAGCGGAATCGTGCCATCGTTGGAATGGGGTAATTGGGGTATCAATTTGTATAATTCCCGGAAATTGCGAGGGTGGTTGCCTGACAATTGATCGAAATCATCGGAGCACTCTGCGGAGATCAAAGTAATTGAATCGCCAGCGGAGTAGCAGATCTCGAACTTGGAATCGGAGGAGGGGTCAGGAGAGGACCTGACACGGCCGGCCAAGGGGTAGAAGTGTTGGAGGGTGAGAGATAGGGAGGACTTGAGGGTGGGGAGGAGGTGGGTAACGAAGTGGGAGGTCGGGTGGGGAAATGGGTAGAAGAAGACACGCTCGACGGGGCCGGTGAAGAGCCAGACGATGTCGAAGAAGGTTAGGGGGAGGGAGGTGTCCGGGACGGAGCCCGGTGGAGGAGAGATCTGGAACTGGTCGAGTACTTGGAGGGAAGATGGTGAGGATGCCATGGCCAGAGGGAGGAAAGATCTGCGGCTTGTCCCAGCAAGAGCAGCACCCACACCCACCGAAGCCACCACTTGTAATTAAAGGTTTCAAGTTTGGTGACGGAGTTGAATATTGAGCATATCATCTTCTCTACTGATGGACAGCTGTGTGGGACTTGGGGTTGGTAGGAGCCTCATGCTGATCCACGTTTTCAATTCAACTTATCCTACAAGCGGCAAGTGGGTTGGGTTGAAGCGCAATAACAACAATGCGAAGCCTTGGAATATCCTGAGTGTTTTTTTTTTTTTTTTTGCTCCTCCAATGATGAAGGAGGCTGTATGCCGCCCAGTTTTATTTGTTGCTGTAAGAGAAAAAATGTAGACAGTATTATTTAGTTGAGCGAAGTTACTTCTTCTTCTCTTTTCCTCCCCCTCCTCCTCCTCCTCTTCTTCTTCTTTTTTTTACAAAACAGACGATCACATCAATCTAATATAAAAACTATCCAAAAAATTAAGATATATAAAATTTACAGGATCTACAGATAGTCATCATCAGACCTCCATAACCAATCGTCACAATAGTCAGCAATAAAAATCACCATCCAGTCTGCTGCAATATTCGCTTTCTGAAAGATATATCGGATTCGCACCGCAGTAGCTTGACAAAGAAAAATCCAAACATCCTAAATGAGTGGATGAACCTCGAAGGTGGGGGCTTCCGAGAAATAAATAGAATCCTATGAGTCGCTCTCGGGATAGTTCGAAAACTCCAGAGTCCGGGTGTGTCAAGAGATGGAATGGCAGCATCAAAATAACAGTACTTCTGAGCTAAACAGACAGCTCTCTCAGGAACCCGACGAGTAGGAATCATCTTACCATCAAAAATAAAACTATTCCAAGACAGTCAAATCTGATAAGTAATATATACTGTTGGTGCAAAAATCCGCCTGCGCCGGAGAAGCTGGAGTTGAGGAAACCGCGGTCGCCGCCGGGACCTGCAAGGGAAGTCTAAACCGGAGGTGGGGTTGCTATGGCAAGATCCTCCGACGCTCAAGTCAGTTCTCTGCCTCAACAAGAATGGAGTGCTCGAACGGAGAATTTAGCAGAGTTTTGAGATAAGGCAAAAGAGCTTAAAAAATAACGTATCTGAGTCCCCCCTTTTATAGGCGGGGGAGGCAACGGACTGATGGCGACGTGTGTAACTGCCTGGTAGTGGGCCGCCCATGGTCAGGGGAATTGATTGCGAAAAGATAATGGAGCAGACACGTGGGTATCACCTCGACTTGCCACGTGGAATCCGTTATGAGGGGTGGAGCAGCGTCCGTCGTCAGGAGAATCGCAGGGTATCCGTCGCAGGAGGTGGAGCAGGTTCGTGGCCGTTACTGTGGCCTGCCAGGGGGATAATGGAGCTGTGCGGAGTCCGTCACAGGAAGTGGAGCAGGGCGGCTATGGCTGCTGCGGCTTGTCAGGGAATGATGATACTGCGTGGAGTCCGCCACAGGAGGTGGAGCAGGGTCGCGGCCGTTTTGAGGGCCTGTCAGGGGGCGTGGATCTGTCGATTGAAGCTCGACAATGGTCGGAGCCGTCGTGAGCGGAGCCCGGCTCCCGTAGGAGTCCGGGCGGAGCTGTTCTGATGTCGGCGGCGGAGTCCGGCTCCCGTAGGAGTCCGGGCGGAGCTGTGCTGATGGCGGCAGAGCCCGGCTCCCGTAGGAGTCCGGGCGGAGCTGTGCTGATGTCGTCGGTGGAGCCCGGCTCCCGTAGGAGTCCGGGCGGAGCTGCGCTGCAAACAAAGTCAAGGGTGAAGTCCGGCTCTCGTAGGAGTCCGGACTGAGCTTACCAGCAATTGATATTGAGGGCGGAGCCCGGCTCCCGTACGAGTCCGGGCGGAGCTGTTTTGATGTTGGCGGCGGAGCCCGGCTCCCGTAGGAGTCCGGGCGGAGCAGCGCTTGCTGATGACGATGGAGCCCGGCTCCCGTAGGAGTCGGACGGAGCTGCACTTGCTGATGGCGGTGGAGTCCGGCTCCCATAGGAGTCCGGGCGGAGCTGCGCTGCAAACAAAGTCAAGGGTGAAGTCCGGCTCTCGTATGAGTCCGGACTGAGCTTACCAGCAATTGATATTGAGGGCGGAGCCCGGCTCCCGTAGGAGTCCGGGAGGAGCTGTTTTGATGTTGGCGGCGGAGCCCGGCTCCCGTAGGAGTCCGGGCGGAGCAGCGCTTGCTGATGGCGGTGGAGCCCGGCTCCCGTAGGAGTCGGGCGGAGCTGCACTTGCTGATGGCGGTGGAGCCCGGCTCCCGTAGGAGTCCGGGCGGAGCTGCGCTGCAAACAAAGTCAAGGGTGAAGTTCGGCTCTCGCATGAGTCCGGACTGAGCTTACCAGCAATTGATATTGAGGGCGGAGCCCGGCTCCCGTAGGAGTCCGGGAGGAGCTGTTTTGATGTTGGCGGCGGAGCCCGGCTCCCGTAGGAGTCCGGGCGGAGCAGCGCTTGCTGATGGCGGTGGAGCCCGGCTCCCGTAGGAGTCGGGCGGAGCTGCACTTGCTGATGGCGGTGGAGCCCGGCTCCCGTAGGAGTCCGGGCGGAGCTGCGCTGCAAACAAAGTCAAGGGTGAAGTCCGGCTCTCGTATGAGTCCGGACTGAGCTTACCAGCAATTGATATTGAGGGCGGAGCCCGGCTCCCATAGGAGTCCGGGAGGAGCTATGCTGATGTCGTCGGTGGAGCCTGGCTCCCGTAGGAGTCCGGGCGGAGCTGCGCTGCAAACAAAGTCAAGGGTGAAGTCCGGCTCTCGTAGGAGTCCGGACTGAGCTTACCAGCAATTGATATTGAGAGCGGAGCCCGGCTCCCGTAGGAGTCCGGGCGGAGCTGTTTTGATGTTGGCGGCGGAGCCCGGCTCCCGTAGGAGTCCGGGCGGAGCAGTGCTTGCTGATGGCGGTGGAGCCCGGCTCCCGTAGGAGTCCGGGCGGAGCTGTGCTGATGTCGTCGGTGGAGCCTGGCTCCCGTAGGAGTCCGGGCGGAGCTGTGCTGATGTCGTCGGTGGAGCCCGGCTCCCGTAGGAGTCCGGGCGGAGCTGCGCTGCAAACAAAGTCAAGGGTGAAGTCCGGCTCTCGTAGGAGTCCGGACTGAGCTTACCAGCAATTGATATTGAGAGCGGAGCCCGGCTCCCGTAGGAGTCCGAGCGGAGCTGTTTTGATGTTGGCGGCGGAGCCCGGCTCCCGTAGGAGTCCGGGCGGAGCAGTGCTTGCTGATGGCGGTGGAGCCCGGCTCCCGTAGGAGTCCGGGCGGAGCTGTGCCGATGGCGGTTCCGCCGTGGGTTCCGGCTGTGGGTATTTTATACCCAACACCAGTCCCCCTACATCCGAGTTTTGAATTTCAAACGAAGGAAGTACACAGAAGTACAGCCGGAACCGTCCCTTCGAATCCCGCGCCCTGCCGCTCCCAGATATTTTGGCATTAATGAGCGCGTGCCGGAGTCTTTTCGAATTGGGGCGGTACGAGGGGACGCTTTGAAGACCCCGCAGGTACGCTGGCCTAGGTACGGCGCAATTATGGCCCTGCCAACCGCCAGCCGCCTTCAGCCGTCTGCCACGGGGAGTGGGACCCGTGTCGGATGCGGACCGGCCTGGAGGGATTCGAGATCATTATGGCGCCGGATCTCAGGGTCTATTTAAACCCGTCCTCCCCCCTTCAGGCGCCCCACTCCGCTTCTGATTTCTTGCTGGCGTCTGTCATCTCCCCGAGAGTCTGCTCTAGCGAACGCCCTCTCGAGCCGTAGGCGCCTTCCGCTTCTCGCTCCCCAGGCCCTCAGAGCAAGATAGGTTAGTGCCCACCTTCTTCTTCTTACCGCTTAGGGTTCTCTCCTCCTTACACTTCTTTCGTGTCCTCTCCTGAGTTGACTTCCGGTGTCCCCCTCCTTTCTCGGCTTGCTTTTCTAGGGCCCTTTAGGTTCTCTCCCAAAGAAAAATGTCTTCCGATTCCTCTGCCCCCGTAAGTTCTGAGAGTTCTTCGGCTTCGAACCCCCAGGCCCCTGTCTCTGCGGACGAACCCGCGCTTGGGGCAGGGTCTCGCCCGGTCTTCGCACCGGGCGCCATTCCTTGTTCGTCGACTCCGGACGAACTTCTCCTGATAAGGGCTCGGTACGGGATCCCTTCAGAGTACGATCTGGAGCTTTCTGGCCCCTCCGACCGGGCCAGCGCTCCCCCTCCTGGTCGCTTCTGTTTGTACCAGGAGGCATTCCGTGCCGGACTCCGGCTTCCGCTCCCAGCTTTTGTTGCCGCCTTTTTTCGTTTCTTAGACATTTCTCTCGCTTCTGTCGCCCCGAATTCCTTTAGGTTTTTGATAGGGTTTCTCTCCCTCTGTCATATAGCCGAGGTCCGGCCTTCCCTCTCCCTGTTCAGACATTTTTATACTTTCAAACGCCATCCTTCAGCGAAGGATTGGTGGTACTTCTCCCCCCAGTTCGGTAAGAAGGGATTGCTGAAGGGCGCCCCTTCTTCGATTCACAACTGGAAGGGGAAATTTCTCTTCATTTACTGCCCGACCCTGGAACTGGGCTTGCCCCCTTGGGGGTCTTTGAGGGATTCCGTCCGCCGGGCCCCTGGTCTGGGAGAGGACGACCTTCAGGCCGCCCAGAAGCTCCTGAGTTACCCCGCTCCTTCCCTTCCAAACCTACTGAGGGAGCCGCTTCTCTTCAACATCGGCCTGAGCCCTCAAGATCCAGCAAGTATACATCTTTCCTTTTCTTATCTTCTTCTTCCCTCTCTTCCTTTCTCTCTCCTTTTTCCTCTTTTCTCTTTCTCTTTTCTTTTTCCTCTTTTTTTCTCTTTTTTTTTTTTTTTTTTCGGGCTGATTGGTGCTGCTTTTTCCTTCTTCTTTTCTTTTCTCCTTTTTTTTTTTTTTTTTTTTTTTAGCAATGGACGCCGAAGCCACACGGATGCTTGCCAAGGCCATGAGAGCCCAGAAAAGGAAGGGTGCGACGACTTCCGGCTCGGCGAAGAGGGCCAGGGTGGAGGAGACGAGCTTGGCCGCGCCCGTCCAGGCGACCCCGACGATCGATATTCCTTCGGATGCCGAGTCAGCGGCCCCCCGGGCTCCCCCAGGGAGCCCACCGACTGGGGTCCCCATTCCGGAGGTCCGCCCCGCGGAGGCGCCTGCCGCGGGGAGGAGGAGAAAATCGGTGGCCCGCAGGCCGAGCAGCCACCGAGCCGCTGCAGACGAGTCCGTCTGCTCCGAGGGGGGATCGGAGAACCCCTTCAACGACAAGGCTCTGATCCGTCGGCTGCTCGACGGTTGTATTCTGCCCGATGTCGTGGAGAGGATCGACCGTGCCGATCCCGAGCAGCGGGCCTGGGATACCTTGGGGTCCTTTCTTGAGGTAAGCGGATTTTTACTTGCTCAGTTGCTCGGTCTTTGTTGTAATTCTCCATCTGTCCTTGCAGATCGGGCATCAGCTCTTCGCCTATGTCGAGGCGTCGGGCCGCACGAGAAGGGACCTTCTTCGGGCGGAGGAGCGTTGCCAAGACGAGGTTGCTCGTCTTCAAGCGAAGACGGCCGAGGTGGCCGCCCTCCGGGAGGCCCTGGAGAGAGAGAGACAGGACCGGGAAGAGGAAAGACAAGCCCGGGAGGAGGAGAGACAAGCCCGGGAGGCGGAGAGACGGAGCCTGGAGGAGTCGGTGAGGAAGGCGGAGGCCGAGGTCGCCCATCTGGCCGAGCAAACTCCGGTTCTGGTCTCGGAGGCCAGGACCCTTGCGGTGGAGGAGTTCAAGGCCTCCGCGGAGATGAGGGAGCTGAACGTCCAGTTCGGCCTGGAGGCATTTACCAAAGGGTTCGAGCTCTGCCGAGAGAGGGTGGCCAGCAGATATCCCGACCTTAGTCTCGGCTTTTTGGAGGAGTCTGACGACGAGGCCGCCCCTTCGTCTGCTGCTGCCGCAGTCGCGCCCCCCGCGCCGAGCTCTCCACCCCCAGCCTCCGAGGTCTGAGACCTCCGACCTTGTATCTTTCTTTTGTTGCCATATTTCCTTTCCGCTTGTCTTCAAAATTAATCAATGAAGTTGAACTTTTTATTGTGGATCGCCTTTCCTTCCCCTGCCCCTTTTTTTCTGCCTTTCTTCTTGTAAAGAGTTGGTCTCTGACGTTTGCATCTTCCGATGGCAGCGTCCTGCCGAAGCACTTCCCTTGCCCCTGGGGGTCCCGCTGAAGTCCACTATCCGACGGTTGAAAAAGGAGGTCCTCCACTTGACGAGGAAGCTGAAGAAGTCGGAAGGCGAGCTCCGTCAGGCGAAAAAATGCTACTCCGAGGCTGCTGCCGAGGCCGCCCACTTCAGGAGTATTCAAGTGAAGGCGATCATGGACTACAGCCGGAGGAAGGCGAACTTTGCGAAGGAGCTCGAAGAATGCACGAAGAGTGCTAGCGACCGAACTTGGGCTCAAGAAGCCAGGATCAGCGCCCTTAAAGTGGAGCTGTCGGCTGCCAAGAGGAGGATCGGCCAGCTGGAAGGGAACTCACCCCGACTCACAGCGCAGGATGAGCAGATATGGTCACAAAAAGTTTCCGACCTCCAGAAGCAGCTTCAAGATGCCGAGATGAGCCACGATGTGCAGCGGGCCAGCTGGCGCCGACAGGTAGAGGAGTTCAAGGGGAGATTCCGTCGATCGGCGGACGAGGTGGTTCGCCTCCAGAGGCAGTTGGTTACTAGGGCGCAGCTTGCTAACGCCCAAGATAACGAAGAGCTCCGGGCCCTGAGAGGCACTGTCGAAGGGATTTCGTCTCCCTTGGGGAGAAGACAGCTGAGCTTCAACAAGTAAAAATCCAGCTGGGGCTTGAGCGGAAGGCCGTCGCGGACGCAGAGGCGGAGTCCAAAGTTTTGCGGAAGTGGCATCGGGAAGCGGAGGCTGAGAGCCGGCGACTTCGTCAGGCACTCCAGGATATGCTGCAAAAGAAGGAGGAACTAGAGGAAATGGTGGAGACCCTGAGGCAGTCCTGGTCGGGGGATGGAGGTGATCACCCTATGTTAGAGGGAGCAGGACCTCCTTAGAGTTCTTTTGTAGTCACCCCCTTTTTGTGGCTGCCCCCCATTTCTTTTCTTGTCGTTTTGTCCCTCTTTTTCTGGCCGTCCTGACCCTGTAGTACATATATCGGAAATGAGAAAAAGGTATTTTGTGTTACCTTGTCCGCGCGTAGCATCAATGTTGTCGTTCGCCGACCCTTTCTCATTGTTTGGCTTGTTTGGCTTAGAGGTCGTCGTGGGAAAGGGCTCTTCCCTTCCATCCGATCTCGTCATGTGGCCGAGCCTCGCCACCGTTTTTAACCCTTGCTGGCGAAGTGGCGGATGGAGCCCGGCTTTCTTAGGAGCCCGGGCGAAGTCTTTCTTGGGGGCGGAACCCGGCTCCCGTAGGAGTCCGGGTGAAGCTTTACCTGACGGCGGAACCCGGTTCCCGTAGGAGTCCGGGTGAAGCTTTACCTGGCGGCGGAACCCGGCTCCCGTAGGAGTCCGGGTGAAGCTTTACCTTGGCGGCGGAACCCGGCTCCCGTAGGAGTCCGGGTGAAGCTTTACCTTGGCGGCGGAACCCGGCTCCCGTAGGAGTCCGGGTGAAGCTTTACCTTGGCGGTGGAATCCGGCTCCCGTAGGAGTCCGGGCGAAGCTTTACCTTGGGGGACCGGCTCCGTAGGAGTCGGGGAAGCTTTACTTGGCGGTGGAACCCGGCTCCCGTAGGAGTCCGGGCGAAGCTTTACCTTGGCGGTGGAACCCGGCTCCCGTAGGAGTCCGGGCGAAGCTTTACCTTGGCGGTGGAACCCGGCTCCCGTAGGAGTCGGGGGCCGGGGGGGGTGGAGTCCGGGGAAGCTTTACCTGGCGGCGGAACCCGGCTCCCGTAGGAGTCTCGGTGAAGCTTTACCTGGCGGCGGAACCCGGCTCCCGTAGGAGTCCGGGTGAAGCTTTACCTTGGCGGCGGAACCCGGCTCCCGTAGGAGTCCGGGTGAAGCTTTACCTTGGCGGCGGAACCCGGCTCCCGTAGGAGTCCGGGTGAAGCTTTACCTTGGCGGCAGAACCCGGTTCCCGTAGGAGTCCGGGTGAAGCTTTACCTTGGCGGTGGAACCCGGCTCCCGTAGGAGTCCGGGTGAAGCCTACCTTTGCGGCGGAACCCGGCTCCCATAGGAGTCCGGGTCTTCCATTTTGCTTGAGCCGGTGGCGAGGTTCTCGTCATCAGCCTGGCTTGTGGGGGCGCGTTAGGGCGCTGTAAGGCCTCTCCCTCCTCCGGTCTAAAAGAACCGGGCCTTCAACTTTGCTCATGTCAGGACGAGGTTCTCCTCCTGTTCCTGACATGGCTATGGGGGCACATTAGGGCGTTGCAAGGCCTCTCCCCCCATCCGGTCTAAAAGAACCGGGCCTTCGACTTTGCTCAAGTTAGGGCGAGGTTTTCCTCCTGTCCCTAACAGGGCTGTGGGGGCACATTAGGGCGTTGTAAGGCCTCTCCCCCCATCTGGTCTAAAAGAACCGGGCCTTTGACTTTGCTCAAGTTAGGGCGAGGTTTTCCTCCTGTCCCTAACAGGGCTGTGGGGGCACATTAGGGCGTTGTAAGGCCTCTCCCCCCATCCGGTCTAAAAGAACCGGGCCTTTGACTTTGCTCATGTCAGGACGAGGTTCTCCTCCTGTTCCTGACATGGTCGTTGTTTTTTGGAGAGGTCATATCCAGTCATAGTACATCCGCGTTAAGCAGGAGGAGTGCGTTAGCTAAAAAGAAAAGTAGATTCAAAACGAAACAGTAAGCAATACATTTACAGTTCTCCCGCTCCTCCTTGAGGCCCTCCGGCGATGGAGTCGATAGTCCCAATAGGAGGCCGGTCCCCGGGCTGCTCCTCCCTCTTCTGTGGTTCGGGCGGCGGGAGGGCTCTTGGCCGGTCTCCTCTACCCTCAGGCCTGCGGCGGATGAATCTGTCGAGCCGACCTCGCCGGATGAGCTCCTCGATCTCGTCCTGGAGCTGGATGCACTCTTCGGTGTCGTGGCCGTGGTCGCGGTGGTAGAGGCAGAACTTGTTGGGGTTGCGCTTCCTGGGGTGCGTGCGCATCCTCTCCGGCCTGGGGATCAGCTCCCTGACCTCCATCAGTACCTGGGCCTTCGAGGCGTTGAGGGGGGCGTAGCTGTGGAACTTCCCCGGCGGGGAACCCCGCCGAAACCTGTTGTCCGGACTTCTCTGCCTGTGTGCCCGGGGTGGAGTATGGGCGCGCTTGTGCCCAGGAGGGGATCGGGAGCGAGGCCGGGCTTCCCTTGGCCTCTTCTCAACTGCGGGTTTGCCAGAATCTCCCGCCTGGCGCTCCCTCGCAGTCTCTTCATCCTTCATTTTGAAGGCCTCTTCCGCTCGGGCGTATCCTTCAGCCCGAGCCAGCAGATCAGCAAAATCCCTGGGGTACTTCTTCTCCAGGAAGTACAAGAGATCATTCTTCTGAAGGCCACCTTTCAGGGCGGCCATGGCAACCGACTGGTCCAAGTTCCGGACCTCCAACGCCGCGATGTTGAAGCGGTTGATGTAGGCCCGTATGGACTCCCCTTCCCTCTGCTTGATGTTGATGAGGGACTCCGAACCTTTCCGGGGACGTCGGCTGCTGACAAAATGGGCCACGAATTGGTGGCTCATTTGGTCGAAGGAGAAGATGGTACCCGGCTTCAGTGCCGAGTACCAGTTTCTTGCTGCTCCCTTCAAAGTAGACGGGAAAGCTCGGCACAAGATGGCGTCGGGGGCACCATGAAGCAACATCATCGTTTGGAAGGCCTCCAGGTGGTCCACCGGGTCCGACGTCCCGTCGTAGCTTTCAAACTGGGGGAGCTTGAAATTCGGCGGGATTGGTTCCTGCATAATCATTTGGGAGAAGGGAGGGTCAGTGCAGATATCCTCACCGTAAGCGGGAGGTGCATGGCGGAGTTCTTCGATCCGCCGGTTCATCTCCTGGAGCCTCCGGTCCAGGAAATCCTCTCGACTTCGAGTCTCGAGGGTCCTTTGGCAGAACGGAGGCAGGGATCTCCCAGGGGTGGAGTCGTGGTCCGACTGAGGGCTCTCCACCCTTGGATTCGCCTTCTCGGGAAGGACGGGGCGGCTAGCCCAGGTGGCCCGCCCCACCACCGGGTTCTGGCATTCCGGACATGCCCCTTCCGGATGCGCTGATGCCTGCCGCGGCTGCTGCTGCATCGCCTGTACGGCCTCGACGAGGCCCTTGACCTGCTGCGCCAGCAAGTCAAACTGCTCCGCGCCGACCGCCGTCGCCGGAGGGGGAGGAGGAGCTGGCTGAGAAACGGGAGGGGAGGCCGAAGCCTGAGATCTGGCCGCGGAGGCCGTGGACCGCCGGGTGGACGCCCTGCGCGGAGGCATCGGGTGTCGATCTCGCGGGGGAGGATTAGGAGTAGATGACGGAGAGATGGCCGGAGGTGGCTCCGTTGAGCGCTCCTTCAAGAACAAGGGTGCTACGGAGGTTCAGCCCCTTCCTCTAGCGCCAATCCTGTTGGTGCAAAAATTCACCTGCGCCAGAGAAGCTGGAGTTGAGGAAGCCGCGGTCGCCGTCGGGACCTGCAAGGGAAGTCTAAACCGGAGGTGGGGTTGCTCCGGCAAGACCCTCCGACGCTCAAGTCAGTTCTCTGCCTCAACAAGAATGGAGTGCTCGAACGGAGAATTTAGCAGAGTTTTGAGATAAGGCAAAAGAGCTTAAAAATAACGTATCTGAGTCCCCCCTTTTATAGGCGGGGGAGGCAACGGACTGATGGCGACGTGTGTAACTGCCTGGTAGTGGGCCGCCCATGGTCAGGGGAATTGATTGTGAAAGATAATGGAGCAGACACGTGGGTATCACCTCGACTTGCCATGTGGAATCCGTTATGAGGGGTGGAGCAGTGTCCGTCGTCAGGAGAATCGCAGGGTATCCGTCGCAGGAGGTGGAGCAGGTTCGTGGCCGTTACTGTGGCCTGCCAGGGGGATAATGGAGCTGTGCGGAGTCCGTCACAGGAAGTGGAGCAGGGCGGCTATGGCTGCTGCGGCTTGTCAGGGAATGATGATACTGCGTGGAGTCCGCCACAGGAGGTGGAGCAGGGTCGCGGCCGTTTTGAGGGCCTGTCAGGGGGCGTGGATCTGTCGATTGAAGCTCGACAATGGTCGGAGCCGTCGTGAGCGGAGCCCGGCTCCCGTAGGAGTCCGGGCGGAGCTGTTCTGATGTCGGCGGCAGAGTCCGGCTCCCGTAGGAGTCCGGGCGGAGCTGTGCTGATGGCGGCAGAGCCCGGCTCCCGTAGGAGTCCGGGCGGAGCTGTGCTGATGTCGTCGGTGGAGCCCGGCTCCCGTAGGAGTCCAGGCGGAGCTGCGCTGCAAACAAAGTCAAGGGTGAAGTCCGGCTCTCGTAGGAGTCCGGACTGAGCTTACCAGCAATTGATATTGAGGGCGGAGCCCGGCTCCCGTAGGAGTCCGGGCGGAGCTGTTTTGATGTTGGCGGCGGAGCCCGGCTCCCGTAGGAGTCCGGGCGGAGCAGCGCTTGCTGATGGCGGTGGAGCCCGGCTCCCGTAGGAGTCGGGCGGAGCTGCACTTGCTGATGGCGGTGGAGCCCGGCTCCAGTAGGAGTCCGGGCGGAGCTGCGCTGCAAACAAAGTCAAGGGTGAAGTCCGGCTCTCGTATGAGTCCGGACTGAGCTTACCAGCAATTGATATTGAGGGCGGAGCCCGGCTCCCATAGGAGTCCGGGAGGAGCTGTTTTGATGTTGGCGGCGGAGCCCGGCTCCCGTAGGAGTCCGGGCGGAGCAGCGCTTGCTGATGGCGGTGGAGCCCTGCTCCCGTAGGAGTCGGGCGGAGCTGCACTTGCTGATGGCGGTGGAGCCCGGCTCCCGTAGGAGTCCGGACGGAGCTGCGCTGCAAACAAAGTCAAGGGTGAAGTCCGGCTCTCGTATGAGTCCGGACTGAGCTTACCAGCAATTGATATTGAGGGCGGAGCCCGGCTCCCGTAGGAGTCCGGGAGGAGCTGTTTTGATGTTGGCGGCGGAGCCCGGCTCCCGTAGGAGTCCGGACGGAGCAGCGCTTGCTGATGGCGGTGGAGCCCGGCTCCCGTAGGAGTCGGGCGGAGCTGCACTTGCTGATGGCGGTGGAGCCCGGCTCCCGTAGGAGTCCGGGCGGAGCTGCGCTGCAAACAAAGTCAAGGGTGAAGTCCGGCTCTCGTATGAGTCCGGACTGAGCTTACCAGCAATTGATATTGAGGGCGGAGCCCGGCTCCCGTAGGAGTCCGGGAGGAGCTGTGCTGATGTCGTCGGTGGAGCCTGGCTCCCGTAGGAGTCCGGGCGGAGCTGCGCTGCAAACAAAGTCAAGGGTGAAGTCCGGCTCTCGTAGGAGTCCGGACTGAGCTTACCAGCAATTGATGTTGAGAGCGGAGCCTGGCTCCCGTAGGAGTCCGGGCGGAGCTGTTTTGATGTTGGCGGCGGAGCCCGGCTCCCGTAGGAGTCCGGGCGGAGCAGCGCTTGCTGATGGCGGTGGAGCCCGGCTCCCGTAGGAGTCGGGCAGAGCTGCACTTGCTGATGGCGGTGGAGCCCGGCTCCCGTAGGAGTCCGGGCGGAGCTGCACTGCAAACAAAGTCAAGGGTGAAGTTCGGCTCTCGTATGAGTCCGGACTGAGCTTACCAGCAATTGATATTGAGGGCGGAGCCCGGCTCCCGTAGGAGTCCGGGAGGAGCTGTTTTGATGTTGACGGCGGAGCCCGGCTCCCGTAGGAGTCCGGGCGGAGCAGCGCTTGCTGATGGCGGTGGAGCCCGACTCCCGTAGGAGTCGGGCGGAGCTGCACTTGCTGATGGCGGTGGAGCCCGGCTCCCGTAGGAGTCCGGGCGGAGCTGCGCTGCAAACAAAGTCAAGGGTGAAGTCCGGCTCTCGTATGAGTCCGGACTGAGCTTACCAGCAATTGATATTGAGGGCGGAGCCCGGCTCCCGTAGGAGTCCGGGAGGAGCTGTTTTGATGTTGGCGGCGGAGCCCGGCTCCCGTAGGAGTCCGGGCGGAGCAGCGCTTGCTGATGGCGGTAGAGCCCGGCTCCCGTAGGAGTCGGACGGAGCTGCACTTGCTGATGGCGGTGGAGCCCGGCTCCCGTAGGAGTCCGGGCGGAGCTGCGCTGCAAACAAAGTCAAGGGTGAAGTCCGGCTCTCGTATGAGTCCGGACTGAGCTTACCAGTAATTGATATTGAGGGCGGAGCCCGGCTCCCGTAGGAGTCCGGGAGGAGCTGTGCTGATGTCGTCGGTGGAGCCTGGCTCCCGTAGGAGTCCGGGCGGAGCTGCGCTGCAAACAAAGTCAAGGGTGAAGTCCGGCTCTCGTAGGAGTCCGGACTGAGCTTACCAGCAATTGATATTGAGAGCGGAGCCCGGCTCCCGTAGGAGTCCGAGCGGAGCTGTTTTGATGTTGGCGGCGGAGCCCGGCTCCCGTAGGAGTCCGGGCGGAGCAGTGCTTGCTGATGGCGGTGGAGCCCGGCTCCCGTAGGAGTCCGGGCGGAGCTGTGCTGATGTCGTCGGTGGAGCCTGGCTCCCGTAGGAGTCCGGGCGGAGCTGTGCTGATGTCGTCGGTGGAGCCCGGCTCCCGTAGGAGTCCGGGCGGAGCTGCGCTGCAAACAAAGTCAAGGGTGAAGTCCGGCTCTCGTAGGAGTCCGGACTGAGCTTACCAGCAATTGATATTGAGAGCGGAGCTCGGCTCCCGTAGGAGTCCGGGCGGAGCTGTTTTGATGTTGGCGGCGGAGCCCGGCTCCCGTAGGAGTCCGGGCGGAGCAGTGCTTGCTGATGGCGGTGGAGCCCGGCTCCCGTAGGAGTTCGGGCGGAGCTGTGCCGATGGCGGTTCCGCCGTGGGTTCCGACTGTGGGTATTTTATACCCAACATATACCATCTGGCCATCATCTATTGTTGTCCGACCATCCACACTCTGACGGATCAAATTCAAAAAAGAAGTCAACCAAGGGTCAATACTCACCTCCCATTGAAAATTATCTGCCTGTCTCCAAATGATCCACGCCTTAGGGCATCGCAGGATAGCATGTGCCGCCAACTCATCCTCCATGCCACAGATCAGAATCTCGATGCCTCTCCCTTTGAAAAGTGTCCAAGTAGGAAGGTGGTCCAAAATAAATTTTCAAAGAAAAATCTAAACCTTCGAATGAGCGGCAACTCTTCAAATCCAAGTAGCCTCCATCCATTTAGAAGGCATCGGTCTGTATAAATGGAAGAGATTTCTCAAGAGAATTTTCAAGCAGCAGGAATGTTCCCAAACCCTGGAATATTTTTAGAGAATTTATGAAAAAAATTAAAATATAAAGTTAAAGTGGAAAGAAAAAAAGAGACTGTGCCAAAAGATGACCAAGGTCGAGAAGGTTATGAATAAACTTCTATGGAGGAGAACAATTTGGAGAATAGAGAAGAAAGTAGAACAGGCTACTATTGGGTCAAGGACGGCAATCAAATGCGAGATTGGAAATATCTTGAGTTGTTTTATGATATTCTTCCAAAATTTGACTTTTTTTTTTTGGATGGCATCATGTTTTCGAAAGTTAAAGGTTGGACATGATGCAGTGACCGGTGGAAGAAGATATCTTCAAGCAGCACCAAGAATTATCGACCATGCCCTTGCAAGGCAACTCACATCCAACATATCTCCACGTACATACAAGTGTGACTTTTTTTTTTTTTTTGGTAAGAGTAGTACATACAAGTGTGATTGATGTACAGACTCCTCGAGGCAAATTTTTAATAGACAGTCCGAAATCTCTGCAGTAAAATGAATGCACGTCAGGTTTGGCCAGCTTGTCTTGCAAGTGAACCTAGTTCTTTCTGAGTATGTTTATATGTATTACAGCATCTTGGATCAGCTTTGGGATGGATGTCTTTTATCACAGTTTCGGTACCAGCTCTTTCTCATTATCTACAGATGATGAAACGATGCGAGCAACACCTGAACTTCTGGTGTTAATACTGTCAAATTATTTTAAACAGTGTGTTGGGGGATACCGACCGATCGACCGACCAACGTTTTGATCGACCGTCCGACTGACCGACGGGCATACCGATCGATTGACGGTCGGACCGACCGACTGACGGAGGGACCGACCGACCGACGGCCGAGGGCGCCCGACTGACGGACGCCACTACCGGCCATTCAATGGTCCATCGCCGGCTAGGGATGTGTCGGGCGTATCTTTACCGACCGACTGAACCCAGAGGCCTGATGGCCGACTCACGGAAAGCTCGCCGACCAATGGAGGGCCCGACACCACTCAGCTGGCTACCGACTTTGGGTCGGTCGGCTCCTCCAACCACCGTACAGCCGCCAGACCTTGTCAGCTCTGACAGCAACATGCGGCACGACCATTTTGGGGCATTGTCCTGCCAGGGACATTGTCAACCCTGATGATTTGACAGCCCCCATGGCGATGTGACATCTTCACGGCGACCCTGACAGTCTACAGTGAGTTGACAGTTCCTCACTTGTCCGCGCCATTAATGACGGCGCCATACCGTGCTCCACTATATATACCGGGGAAGGCAACAGTGCAAGGGATCGATCCGCTCCGTCTCTCCCAAAAACTCAGGCTCGCTCCTCTCTCTCTCCCTCTCTCTCTCGATCGAGCTCTCCGTCTACATTTCACTGTTGCCCGGTCACCTCTCTGACTTGACCGTCGGAGGGTCCCCGCCGGAGCCGCCTCCGGTCAGAGTGGACTTCTCGTTTTTGCAGGTGCACGCTTCCCGACGATCAGACGACGAGGCGATTGGCCGCAACAGATTGGCGCGCCAGGAAGGGGGACAGCATGACAAAGACAAGAGCTCAACGATCGAGAGTCACTGGGTCGGCGAGGCGCTCTTCCCGTCGGGAAGAGGCCTCCCCGCCACCACCGCGGCGGAGCCTAGCTCTCCGCGCCCTGCAGTGACCACGGAGGCCAGATTGCGGCCATCGTGCGGCAAATGACCGTACTGACCGACGCAGTCAAGAGCCTCCAGCAGCAACCGACGGCCCGACCCATGCCCTCCAGGAGCAGCCGCCGACGACCACGCCGATCCCTGTCGCCTCCATGCGAGCGCCCCCAACAGCGCTCCCACGGAGAAGAGGAGGGACGACCATGGCGCGACGACCGACGGTCCCAGCGGCCCTCTCCCTCCCGTTGGAACGGGCAAGGAAGGAGAACGGCCGCGCACACCGTCGGCCTCCCTCAGAATCCTCCGGAGACTCCACTCCTGGGGTCTCCCAGCATCGACGAGCGGACGACTACGAGCGACGGTTCGAGGAAATCGACCGCCGACTCGCCAACTGCAGATGGACGGCCAGAAGTCTTCCAACGACGTCGACTTCCAGACCGCCCAACCTCTCTCCCGACTGGTCCTCGACGAGCCGATTCCCAGTCGGTTCAAGATGCCGCATGTGGAGCCATACGACGGCTCCACCGACCCAGTCGACCACCTCGAGAGCTATAAAGCTCTCATGACGATCCAAGGGGCAACCGACGCTCTTTTTTGCATCGGCTTCCCCGCCACGCTCCGCAAGGCTGCCAGGGCTTGGTACTCCGGTCTCCGATCGGGGAGTATCCACTCCTTCGGGCAGCTCGAGCACTCGTTCGTGGTCCATTTCAGCACCAGCCGAAAGCCGCCGCGAACGTCGGACAGCCTTTTCTCCCTCAAGCAGGGGGAAAACGAGACGCTCCGACACTTCGTGGCGCGATTCAACGCGGCCACGCTCGAGGTCCGGGACCTCAACGAAGACATGGCTGTCTCGGCCATGAAGCGGGGCCTGAGGGCGTCCCGATTCACCTATTCTCTGGACAAGACCCTCCCCGGACTTATGCCGAGCTACTGGAGCGCGCATACAAGTATATGCGCGCGGACGAAGGAGCGTCCGACCGACGCTTGGCCGAGCCCAGAGGCCCGAAAGAGAAGCGGAGGAAAGGTCGGGATCCTGCCGAACCCAGCAGGCCCCCGACCGATAGTCGGGTCTCACCACCCCGACGAATCCAAAAGCCACCCGGCAGAGACTCCGAGGCGGTACGCCCAGGTACGACTCCTACACTCCTCTCTCCGCTCCCGTGCGCAGATCTTGATGGAGATCGAGGGAGAGGAATACCTGCGACGGCCTCCGCCTCTGAAGGCAAAAGGCCTCGACCGTCGGAAGTACTGCGGTTCCACCGAAGCCACGGCCACGACACCGAGCGGTGCATCCAGTTGAAGGATGAGATTGAAAATCTCATCCGTCGGGGGTACCTCGGCAAATTTCGGAAGGGTCCGCCGACCCAACCAGTTGCCGATCGACGCCCCCAGCCGACTGAAAGGGCGGCGACCAACCAGCCGACGGCCGGAGTCATCAACATGATCTCCAAGCGGCTGGGCCCGGGGACGTCTGCAGGAGGGGAGCCGACGAAAAGGCCACGCCCGGATGACGTAATCACCTTCACAGAAGACGACGTTCGGGACATCCAAACTCCCCACGACGACGCTGTTGTTGTGTCGGCGACAATAGCCAATTATGATGTAAAACGAATTTTTGTTGATAATGGAAGTTCGACAAATGTTTTGTTTTACTCGACCTTCTCCCGAATGCGACTGTCAACTGACCGACTCAAGAGGGTCCCTGTGCCCTTGGTCGGCTTTGCCGGAGACGCCGTCACGACAGAAGGAGAAATCACCCTGCCCGTGACGGTCGGCACCGAACCACGGCAAAGCGCGGTCTCCCTCACTTTCGCGGTCGTCCAAGTTCCTTCGACCTACAACGCCATACTTGGACGACCCGGATTGAACGCCCTCAAGGCGATCGTCTCGACGTACCATCTCCTTGTTCGGTTCCCGACCAAAAACGGAGTCGGAGAGATGCGCGGAGATCAACAGCTCGCCCGACGATGCTTCCAAATCTCCGCTCAAAGCAACGAGTCGAAGGATCCTCTGACAATCGACAAGCTGGACCAACGGGAGGAGGAAGAACGGGGTTCGCCGGCCGAGCAGCTCGAGGCGATCCCGATAGGAGAAAATCCCGACAGGAAAGTTTGGGTCGGGTCTCAATTGCCCGACACCGAACGACGCCGACTGACGGAGCTGCTGACGGCCAATGCCGACATATTTGCTTGGTCGGCAGCGGATATGTCGGGCATCCCCCAGAAACAATAACTCACCGACTCAACATCGACCCGACGATGAGCCGGTGAGGCAAAAGAAAAGGTCCTTCGCCCCAGAGAGGCAGAGGGCCATCGACGAAGAAGTGGACAAGCTACTCGAAGCAGGCTTCATTCGGGAATCCACGTATCCCGATTGGCTCGCCAATGTTGTCATGGTCAAGAAAGCCAACGGAAGTGGAGGATCTGCATCGACTATACCGACCTCAACAGAGCCTGCCCAAAAGATAGCTTCCCACTTCCGAAGATCGACCAACTGGTGGATGCGACGTCCGGATTTCGACTGCTCAGCTTCATGGACGCCTTCGCGGGTACAACCAGATCCGGATGGCGCCTGAAGACGAGGAGCACACCGCGTTCGTGACTCCCAAGGGCCTCTACTGTTATCGGGTGATGCCCTTCGGACTGAAGAACGCCGGTGCCACCTACCAGCGACTCGTCAATAAGGTCTTCAAAGACCAGATCGGGCGCAACATGGAGGTGTACGTGGACGACATGCTGGTGAAAAGCGCGCAGATCCCGGACCATGTTCAGGATCTCGAGGAGACTTTTAGCACCCTTCGACGACACCGAATGAAGCTCAACCCGACCAAATGTGCTTTCGGGGTGACCTCAGGGAAGTTCCTCGGATTCCTCGTTTCTCAGAGAGGGATCGAGGCCAACCCTGAGAAAATAAAGGCGATCCTCGGCATGCGCCATCCGAACACCAAGAAGGAGGTCCAACAGCTGAACGGAAAGATCGTCGCTCTTAGCCGATTCATTTTCGATCAGCTGAAAGGTGCCTCCCATTCTTCAAGATTCTGCGTCAAGCGAACGGATTCTCTTGGTCGGATGAGTGCGAACAGGCCTTCGAAGACCTGAAAAGGTACTTGGCTTCCCCGCCGCTGCTCGTAAAGCCGCAGGTCGGGGAGACCTTGTATCTCTACTTGGCCACATCTTCCGAGGCGATCAGTTCGGTGCTCGTTCGGGAAAATGAGTGCCGAACTCATCAGCCCATCTACTACACCAGCAAAGTGCTCCACGGCGCCGAAGCCAGATATTCGGAGACAGAAAAGATGATTTTCGCCCTGACCGTCTCCGCGCAACGGCTTCGACCATACTTCCAGGCCCACGCCATAGTGGTGCTCACCAACCAGCCCCTGAGGGCGATACTGCGCCGACCCGACACATCTGGACGACTCGCAAAGTGGGCGATGAGGCTTAGCGAGTTCGACATTCAGTACCGACCAAGGCCTGCCCTGAAGGCCCAGGTCTTGGCCGACTTCATCGCCGAATGCCCGACGACCGACCAAGGGTCGGGAGCTGAAGACCTGGGACGAGATGCGGTCTCTGAGCCAGACCCGATCTCCACCTGGGTACTCCACATCGACGGGGCCTCGAACGCTCAGGGAAGCGGGGCCGGGCTCCTGCTCACGAATTCGGACGGGGTGGTCACCGAGTACGCCCTCCGGTTCGACTTCAAGGCCTCCAACAACCAAGCCGAATACGAGGCACTCCTCGCTGGCTTGAGGATGGCGAAGGAGCTGGGCATCGACAGCCTCCGGGCATTCTCCGACTCTCAGCTGATCGTGGGGCAGGTCAAGGGCGAATTCGAGGCGCGAGATCCGACCATGATCAAGTACCTCCAGAAAGTGAAGGACCTCGTGGCGCGCCTCGAGCATTTCGAGATCTCCCACATCCCCAGGTCGGAGAACGCCCGTGCCGACGCACTCTCCAGATTGGCAACGTCGGCCTACGACTCTTTGGGTCGGACGTTCGTCGAAAACCTCCAGCAGCCGAGCATCGATCGGGTCGAAGAAGTGCAGCAGCTAACGTCCGAACCAAGTTGGATGGACCCGATCGTCCGGTACCTGACCGACGGGATCAGTCCTGAAGATCCCGCGGAGGCCAAGCGACTCCGATGGTCGGCCTCGCAATATGTGATTATGGACGGCCGACTCTACAAAAGGTCGTTTTCCCTCCCTTTGCTCAGGTGCTTGGGGCCGACCGACGCCGACTACGCTCTCCGGGAGGTTCACGAAGGAATTTGCGGGAACCACTTGGGGGGCAAGTCCCTAGCCTTCAAGGTCCTGCGACAAGGCTACTACTGGCCGACTATGAAGAAGGATGCGGCAGAGTTGGTCCGGAGGTGCGAGCCATGCCAAAAGTATGCCAATATTCAACACCAACCGGCCAGCCAAATCGCTCCCATTGTCGCTCCGTGGCCCTTCGCCCAGTGGGGAGTCGACATTCTCGGCCCTTTCCCGCCAGCGTCGGGCCAGAGGAAGTTCATCGTTGTCGCCATCGACTACTTCACGAAGTGGGTCGAGGCCGAGCCCTTGGCGCAGATCACCGAGCGGAAGATGGAGGACTTCATTCAAAAGTCCATCATCTTCAGGTTCGGATTGCCGCACACCATCATCACCGACAACGGACGGCAATTCGACAACCAAGACTTCAGAGACTTCTGCGCCAGGTTCCACATCCGGCACCGATTGACTTCGGTCGGGCATCCTCAGTCCAACGGCGAGGTCGAGGTGACCAACCGAACCTTGCTCCACGGACTCAAGACCCGACTGAATGAAGCCAAAGGTCTCTGGGTCGACGAGCTGGGCTCCGTTCTGTGGGCTCACCGAACGACCCCCCGTGTCCCGACCGGGGAGTCGCCGTTCAGCCTGGCCTACGGGACAGAGGCGATGATCCCGCTCGAGATTGGCCTACCATCTTCAAGGGTCGAGCGGTACCAAGAGCCGGACAACTCCGAGGGTCGGAGGGCCGACCTGGACCTCCTCCCCGAACTACGAGACGAGGCTCAAATCCGAATGGCTTCATACCGACAGAGGGTCGCCCGATATTACAACGCCAAGGTCAGACCAAAGCTCTTCAGGCCTGGTGACTTGGTCTTGAGGAAGGCAGAAGTCTCGAAGCCCTTGGATCAGGGGAAGTTGGCTCCAAATTGGGAAGGACCCTACAAGGTTGCAGACACCTTCGGGCCGAGAGCCTATCGGCTGGAGACCCTTGAGGGGAAGCCCATTCTCCGGACTTGGAACGCCGACAACTTGAAGCTGTATTACCAGTGAATTTTGTAATTCAATAGTCGAATACAAGTTCAGTTTGAAAGTTCGGAGTCTTAACTCTTCGACTAGTGATCGGTGCTCATCAAGGTCAAGCCCCGACGTATTGACGTGGACCTAGCATCCACCTAAAACCAACGACCTCATCGTCGGTAACACATCGGACCCTGACAAGGACCGATGCATCTACAGTGATGGGAGTTGACACTCCTTCGACGATGCGTCGGACCCTCACAAGGGCCGACGGACCCTTATGAACGGGAGTTGGCACTCCTTCGACAATCAATGATAAATCGGACCCTTACCAGGATCGATGTATCCATATCAACGGGAGTTGCACTCCTTCGACTTTCGGCAACACATCCGCCCTTGACAAGGGCCGATGCATCTGTTGCGACGGGAGTTCATACTCCTTCTACGGTCAATTTTCGGGCCGAACCATCGGCCGACAGGCCGATCGGGCCCCGACCAAAGAGAGGCTAAAGGCCCACGCGACCGACGTCGCGACTCCCGACCGCGCCATGGCCGATCGAAGGATATTCGGCTTACCACCGTCTATCACACGGCGCGAACTCAGTCGCATCCACGACTTGCCGACCAATCTACGGCCGGCTGAACGACATTCGGCTTGCTACCGTATGTCGGAAGACATAGAACCCGACGCAAGGGCATGGGAACCCGACTTACTATCGTTCCCCCGACACTGCGCCGGACGACGACCGACTAAACGCATCTATGGAAGCCCGACTACCGAACCTTTACCAGGCTCGGTCGGCTCCCGACTCAACAGACGTGCCCGACTGACGACTTCGACTATTGGAAGCCGACCTAAAGTCGGAACGCACTCTGCTATCGGGGCTGCACAAGTTGCTGAAGTCCTACCGACTTACGTGAGTTGGTGACTTACCTAAGTTAGCGACTCACGTTCGACATTGCAGACATGTTCGACATTACAAACAAAGGGAGAAGGTAAAAGAAGATTTCATTCAAGACTTAAAGAAATTTTATTCATAGATAAAAGAAAGTTTACAAGAAAAGGCCGAAGCCCGATTACAAGTCAAAGCAAAACCGACTAATCGTCGGAATCGACGTCCTCCACTGGACGACGATGGGAGTTGGTCGGCGGATCTGCTCCGACTTAGCCGTCGGGGCCGACTGATCTTCGGCAACCGGCTCTGCGACGTCTTCGGCTTCCGCCCTGGTGGAGAGGCCTTCTGATGTTGGTCCGGCCGTCTCCTCCGTAGCTGGGGCCCCCGACTCTGGCAGGACCACGCCGCTGAGATCTAGTCCTGGGTACAAGCTCCGAACGGCTTCCCGAGCATCCTCATACCCGACTTGGTACGAGAGGTAGCCGCTCTCCAGAAGCTCTTCGCGGTACTCCTCCGAGTCCCGGAAGACTTCAATCGCCCGACCCAGAGCCTCCCTTGCCGACTCTGCCTCGGCTTTGGCGACGTCTGCGTCGGCCTGTGCGGCAGCACAGCCTTCTTCAGCCTTGGCGAGGTCCCCGAGACTTGCTCGGAGTTGCTCGCGCTCGGCCTCCAGCTCCTTGCCGACACTGTCTCGCTCGTGTCGGAGCCGACGGATGGTTCGGGACTTCTTTGCTGCGTCATCCTTGGCCGACTTAAGCTCCGACTCTAACGACGCCAAGGTCTCCTTGAGTCCGGAGACCTCCTCCGAAAGTGGGAGACCTCCCCCTCGAGTCGGTTCTCCCGATCGACCGACTGCTGAAATTGGTCGACAAGGATGACCTTCTCGGCTTCGAGGCCCGCGACCTTATCTCTCCAGGCCGCGCGCATGTCCCCGAACTTCCGATATCCGGCCTCTAGCTCGGATATGTTGAAGACCAACTGCACGAAATAAAGCCGACCGTTAATGAGCCGAACCTGCAAGGCTACGTTAAAGACAAAGGAAAGGAGAGTTTACCCGGATCATTATAGGGTAGAAGGACGACAGCATGTCGGAGACACGCTGGTTCTTCATCGACTCGATGTCAGCGGGAAGAAGGAGTGCCTGGCAGAGTCTTCTGGCCAGGTCGTGGTCGGCCAAACCCGACGCACCCTCGGGAAGCGGAAAGTCGGCCGACCCGCCCGCCGACCGACCTTCGTCGCCCGACGCCATGGGGGCCTTACCTCGGCTAGTCGTCCAGGCCCTGACGTCGGAGATCGACGGCAAGCTCGACCCCGACCGAGTCTCGACCGATGGTGTGGCGGTGGCGTGCGTCGGCCGCTCAGGTTCGCGGACCTCCTCCCGAACCTCCGGGGGCTGCTGGGCGGTCGGCGTGCCCCCTGCAGAGTCAGCTGCTCGTCGGTCGGGCGAAGCGGCTCCCCCGACCGACGGTCCCTCGGACGGGACATCTACAAGCACTGTCGGCACTGACAGTGCGATCACCGGCTCCGCCTCCGACCCGGTTGGTTCGTTCGGCGGAACCACGCGGGGCCTCTTGGGAGGCTGCGACAGCCCGGCACCTGCCGCCGGCCTCTTCCTCACGGCATGCTGACGAATGTCGGCTGCCGACAGTCGCATCCTCGGCGGCATATCTGAAAAAGACGACGAACGGTCAGAGCTGAAGAGAAAGGCAGAAAAGAAAATGGAGATGTCGGGAGAATGCAAACCGACCTAAACGGGGGACCGGGCTAAGGCCGGCGTCGTACAAGGCCTGCTCGGTGACGAGCTCACTCTGCTTCGGCACCGAAATATCCTTTAGCCGATGGAAGTCCTCCCGATCATCGGCCTCCACCCGACTGTTCTCATTTGGATCGGTTCGGAGATTCCCCCAACGGACGGGAAACCCCCAAGGGGCAGAGGACGACGTGAAGAAGAACTGGTTCTTCCATCCGTGAATGGACGTTGGAAGACCAGTAATGAAGGAGAGCCTTTTCCGAGGGACGAAGTACCACCACCCTCGGGCTTTAGGGTGGGGACGGAGAACAAAGAAAACTCGAAAAAGGGAGATCCGAGGTTCGGTCGGCAAAAGCCGACACAAGAGGGCAAAACTGACTATCAGCCGAACTGAGTTCGGCGCAAGTTGTGCCGGGCATAGCCGTAATAGTCAAGAATGTTCCGGACGAACTCCGGGACCGGGAATCGAAGGCCGGCCCGGAGATCCTCCAGATAGAAGGCCACCTGGCCCTCGGGCGGGCTGTTAACCCGACCATCGGCGCCAGGGGCGAACAGCCGAAACTGCTCCGGGATGCGGTACTGCTCCCGGAGCCGATCGACGTTCGGCCCCGAAAGTGAAGAAGCCTCCACCTCCGGGGACGACCGAGTGTCTTCGGTCGGCTCTCCCGACCGACTACCTTGCGGGGACGTCCTAGCCATGAGTTCAGGGAAATGGCAAGGAAGAAAGGAAAGAAAGAGGGGGAAAGCTACTCTAGCCCTTGGAAGGAAAGGATCGCAAATGGGGGACAGAGCGGAGAAGTACCTGGAACGGAGGCTCACGCGGGCAGAGTCTCGACTGTAAAAATGAGAAGGGTAAAAAACCATGTGGGGGTAACTTTGTATATATAGTGCCCCCCAACGGTCGAGATGAAGGCACGGCCAACGAAGGCTCCCCAGATTTCGCCGCGTGGCGTCATCAGGGCCGCCCGACGGTTCGACGCACCCCCCTTCAGATTGCGCCACGTCACCTCCATCCGCTCCACCGAACGCGAACCAATGGCCACACGCCACGTGGCGCGACGGGACGCGACGTTTGGTGTTCCCGAAGGGACGGCGGGAATGACGGTTCCCCTTCCCGATGGGACACGACGGTTCCCCTTTCCGATGGGACACGACATTGGCGCCAGTTTTATCGCTGACGCCAGCGGGACATCCGACACGGCGGGGCGTCCGACGCCGACATGACACCTGACGCTGATAGGACGAGACGTCTGATGCCGACTAGACGACGGACGCCAGCAAGCCTCTTGACGTTTATGAGGCGCCTGACACCGCATCAACCGGCGGTACGGTCGGATCCTCGCGTACGACGAATCCACTCCTAGTCGCCAGCTCACCGTCCGACTTAGGAGTGGAGGGGGGGCAACTGTTGGGGGATACCGACCGACCGACCGACCAACATCCCGACCGACCGCCCGACTGACCGACGGGCGTACCGATCGATTGACGGTCGGACCGACCGACTGACGGAGGGACCGACCGACCGACGGCCGAGGGCGCCCGACTGACGGACGCCACTACCGGTCATTCAATGGTCCATCGCCGGCTAGGGAGATGTCGGGCGTATCTTTCCGACCGACTGAGCCCAGAGGCCTGATGGCCGACTCACGGAAAGCTCGCCGACCAATGGAGGGGCCCGACACCACTCAGCTGGCTACCGACTTTGGGTCGGTCGGCTCCTCCAACCACCGTACAGCCGCCAGACCTTGTCAGCTCTGACAGCAACATGCGGCACGGCCATTTTGGGGCATTGTCCTGCCAGGGGCATTGTCAACCCTGATGATTTGACAGCCCCCATGGCGATGTGACATCTTCACGGCGATCCTGACAGTCTACAGTGAGTTGACAGTTCCTCACTTGTCCGCGCCATTAATGACGGCGCCATACCGTGCTCCACTATATATATACCGGGGAAGGCAACAGTGCAAGGGATCGATCCGCTCCGTCTCTCCCAAAAACTCAGGCTCGCTCATCTCTCTCTCCCCTCTCTCTCTCTCGATCGAGCTCTCCGTCTACATTTCACTATTGCCCGGTCACCTCTCTGACTTGACCGTCGGAGGGTCCCCGCCGGAGCCGCCTCCGGTCAGAGTGGACTTCTCGTTTTTGCAGGTGCACGCTTTCCGACGATCAGACGACGAGGCGATTGGCCGCAACAGCTCTCATTACTGTTATTGCCACAAGGCTTCAGAGGAAAGTCGGTGAGATCGGTGCTAGACCGAATTGGAGTGTTGCTGAAGACCAGATCGATATAGACCACAACTGAACTTACAAAAGAAGTCTTAAGACCATTAGGGTATCCTCCAATTTAGGACCCTCCAACGATTAAGTCAGTCGAAACCTTAAGAATGAATAGTGGAATAGAAAAGCTGAAAGACAAGAAAAGAGATTTTGGATGAGCAGAATGATAACTCTTATTCCTTTCAGTGGGGAGCAGAAAGAAATTTAACAAAGTTTTAGCTCTATGAGTTGTGACTTACTTTATGGAGAATATCTTGCTCTTTATATAGAGAGAGCTTGCTTAGGCTGTTAGACCATTAGGAGAGTTTGTTAAGCTGTTAGTTTGTTATAACAGAATAGAGATCGTGAATTGTTTACCTACGTGATGATTAGTTATAGTATAGTATAGCTGAAAGACAGCTGCTGTTGGGTTGGACAAGAGCTGTAAGGTAACCGTTTGTGTGTTAGGATCACATCAATTCGGTACTGATGTCCCTTATGATAGATCGCAAAATAACCGAGCTGATCATTATGTTTTATCAAGAATCAATTTTGATCAGTTCAAATTAGTATAGAGTTAAGTTGAAGGTTTAGGCAAATCGATACTTAATCGATTTGATTTGAAAATGTACCAACAACTGTAATCCATAAACTTAAGCAAAAGTCTCGCTGCATGTCCAGCTATTATAGCTTCCATTTTGATCAACAAAAATCGAATCTCTGAATCCCCGTCTCATTGATTGGCACACCAATTCCCAAGATACTAGGTGCATATCTCTTAACCTTATAACATCCATCCGCTCCCAAGTTCTGTAAGGATTTCAATAAGATGGTATTCATCACGAGTTAAAGTGAAATGGAGTTGAGCCCGGATGTCACCAAGATCACCCTGTTTTATGTTATTTATCATAACAAGATAACGGGGGTGACCGAAATTGTTATAACAACCTTTGTACCGGTCATGGACTTACACCACCATTATATAAATACAATCATTAAAATGACGTCCATTCAATTTCTTGATAAAAAAATAAATACTCAATATTTCAGGTCTCAAACAGAGAACCGACCCTGTCCAAAGCCCAAAGCCCAATCCAATATGTGGCAAAGATTAGGATAGGGTTCTTCCCCGCGCTCCCTCCATTCATCATTCTTTCCCCTTCTCTTCCCTCCTCTCATCAATCCCCATTCTCTCAGTCCCTTCCCTCCTCCCGAAGGCCGAATCCCAAGGAATTTGAAATCCGAGGCGAGCTTAAGACCATAAACATGGCGAGCACGGTCATGGCCTCCTCCTCTTCCGCCGCTACCTCCCAAGTCCTCTCCAATGGCAGAAGAACCCGCCCTCCCTCTCCCCTCCCACTCATCCCCAAAGTCGTCGTCGCGGCCGCCAAATCCGACTCCCGCAGGACCGCTACCACCAACAAAACCTCCCTTCCTCGGCGCCTCCTCGACTCCCTGCCCCAAAAGGCAGCCGCGATCGCCGCCGCAGCGGCAGCCGTATCGCCGCTGCCGGCGCTGGCGGAGCAGATGGAGAAGGCGGCGCTGTTCGACTTCAACCTGACCCTTCCGGCGATCGCGGTGGAGTTTCTGCTATTGATGGTGGCGCTGGACAAGCTTTATTTCACGCCGCTGGGGAAGTTCATGGACGAGCGGGACTCGGCGATCCGCGCGAAGCTGGGGGAGGTGAAGGACACGTCGGAGGACGTGAAGCAGCTGGAGGAGCAGGCGGCGGCGGTGATGCGGGCGGCGCGGGCGGAGATCTCCGCGGCGCTGAACAAGATGAAGAAGGAGACGTCGGCTGAGCTGGAGCAGAAGCTCGCCGAGGGCCGGAAGCGAGTGGAGGCGGAGCTCGCCGAGGCGCTCCAGAATCTGGAGAAGCAGAAGGAGGATACCATCAAGGCGATGGACTCCCAAATCGCCGCCCTCAGCGACGAGATCGTCAAGAAAGTCCTCCCCATGGCCTGACAGGTGTTCGATTGTTTGTTTGCTACCCCTCTCCCCTTCTACTTCTTACCTCTCCCTAACTCTCTCCTCTCCCCTTTTCTTGGTAACATCCTCTTGCTCCCCTCATTTCTTGTTCGTATAATGTATTGCTATTTTGAAATATGAAGTCAAATTGCAACGGGATTTAAGGGTAAAATTTCCGACGTGCAAGTCTCCGAATTCAATGACGTTACCATAAAAAAAATAATGATAAATAAAATAAAATAAAATAAAATAAACCACTTCTGTGCCAATGGGCTGTCAAAACTAACTCATTTTATCTTTTTGATTGAGATAAATTGCGACCATTCCAATGAAATGAAATGGATCTTACCGCATACATGACTACAGCCTAATCTTTGTTGGAGAGGCAATTTACTTCTACATGACATGGTTCTAGTAGGATAGGTTTTACCTGACTCATAATGGATCCAAAGTGGATATATATAATGATAAAATCCATTTTAAATCTAATTTTAATATATCTATAACTTCTTGTAAATATCTTTATCAAGATAAAAAATTAATTTATATGCAAAAAAAATTATAGCTTCGCTGGATCCGATTCATCCAATCCATCCTATCCCACTCTGAGATTCTACTATGTCAATTCCATCATGAGGCAAGAGGCAAATATGGAGCATTTACAAGTAATAGCCTATCCAATCCATATCTGTTCTATTATTGCCTCTAAATTGATAGGAGCTTAGATCCGGTCACTTAAAAAAGATAAACATCTAATTCCACTCAATGTCAGCTTTGCATCAACATGAATATTATAATTTCCAGTGACATCCTTTGGAAAGGGCTTTTTAGTTTTAATAGCACGAGCAAGATATGCTCATTTGCTTCACCAGGTCGTGGGTACGATAGAGAAATAAAGAGTTTCGAGTGATAGAAAGTTTGAGTCTTTGATGTGCAAATAGAAATCCAATTCAATTTAAAAACTTAAGCGGTTAAATTCTGAGCTCAATCACTAAATCTCACATCCAGTTCTCAACATTTTCACTCATCCCTCGAACCCAATCCATTGCTGCTCTTTAATCAAGCTCCATATCAAATTACTTTTGAATGCAACAGTGTCGTGGCTCCACGCCAAAAGCCAAGTTTCACTTGTATGTTACATGAGTGCACTCTTCCAAGAACCATTTCAATCATGGGGCCACCTGTGCATTGAAATTATTTCTTCTTTTGACTACAACTTAAGTGGCTAAGAATTTACCTTGATAAAGTATAAACAATAGATTTGAAGTGTTAATATTAGAAAATAAAAGTTTCAGCATCCAAAGCCAGCTGCATGAATAAATATCCTGGCAAACCAAAAACAAAATATCTCAATTTAGAAAACACAATAATCATGGAGGGTTTTCTCTTTTTCCCACGTTCGGTACAAAAAAAAAAAAGGATCGTGGTTGCCTATAGGTGTACTCAGCTAAAAATAAAAGTATGTTTTTTAATTCTATAGAATGAAAATTTTATGATCTTTAGAATTTATGAAGTTTGAGCCATTGGATGATCTTTGGAAGTCGCAAACTTACATGTGCTGGTTGTTCAGAGATTCGATACGAAGAATTGCAGATTAAAAAAAAAAAATTACAAACAGAGCAAAATTCATCAACAATCTGAATTATGTCGATTCTATATTCTTAGATTTTAAAACAAATATATGCACGCCAAGCATAAAACATTTGATGTGGCATGCAAATGATAAGTTCGCTGACTTGAACGCCTATACTTAAAGGTACAAGAAACAGATTACTTTGTTTAAGCCTCTCACATCAGAAAGACTTCTTTGATGGGGATAGGTCTTTGATAGCCTCCCTAAGTAGAATTAAATAATAAAATCAAAAGACAAGACTCCTCATGTTACACATAGTTGGTGTGCATTATAATGTAGATGTTGGATTAGTGCAAATTTGTTCTGTCTTTAATTTTTTATCCTCTTTGTCAAATAGTCTACTTAAGAGCAGTCTTATGAATCTCAATTTCTACAAATCTAGGGCCAAAAAATTTCCAGGGCTGGTAGATGATGTAAGTCAGTGCTGATAGCATGGGGATCTTTAGATGCAAAACAAATTGCACTAATTTTTGGTTCCATATGGATTTTCTTGATGCAATAATGAAGGAATTTCCAGATGGTTTTGAACCTGTAAGATGGGAGTCAGAGTTGCGTTTAGGGGGGAGCTATGGAATCAAGGCTGGCTATTAGTGTAGCCCATTGCTTACAAGTTATTCCTCATCTTTTTAATTTTTTTTTTTTTTGATGGTTTTGAGGCATGAAACCTGGTGTATTTTAAAGATATTACCTACTGAGTCAAACATTTTGTAGTTGAGAATTTCTATTGCCATTAGTTATTATGACAAGTTGTGGAAGTGAAAAAATCATACAAACTTTTGAGATAATCTATTCTATGTCTCCAATATACTTCTTTTATCACTTCTTATTGACTAGCGACCAACTCTACCCTTCTTTTATTTCTTCCCTCTCTTAAACAAATCCATGTTCCATTTCATATGAGGGTAACGACATCGCTTAAGCAACTAAAGTACATTGGTTTGTTGATTGTTCAAGTAAGTCACTTCTATTATCTCCCTAACATACCCTTTTTTTTTTTTTTTTTCTTTCTAGGAATGCCAATTTACCAAGCCACTTGTGAGCAATTAGTGTTCCGCGTGATGATAAGAGCTTGCTCATTTTAGCAAATGACTTAGACTTAAGAATTGCTATACCCACCATGTCCAACTCATATTTACACAAGCATGTTTGTATATGTAATATGTACTGTCCAATCATCCCTTGATACTATTAAACTACTCTATCATTTTGTTTAGTAAATATAAAAGTAAATCTAATGGAGGAATTATTATGTTTGTTACTTCAAATCAAATTTATAGCCGAATAAAACAACAATAGTCATTGCGAAATAAATATAAATCATAAAGCTCCTTTACCAAGTTGAAATTGTTGTGGACTTCCACCTCATCCTTGGCCAACCAGATCTTGAGATATAGCCAAGACGACCAAAGGTTGGCTACGACTGTCCTAAAAGAATTCAAGGAGCAAGATCTCAATTCAGTTGGTTGTCCCAATACAACAAGATGACTATTTCAGATGGATAAATATTCTCACAATCACAGAAAAATCGAATGAAAAAACCTTAACTAATAGGATTCAATCACGTCCTATTAGATGACTCAGTATCGCAAACATAGAGTGTGATTCTCGCTAGCACGATCTATACACACTTTTTAGGAACAGCCAACGCCCCTAGCGTAAATAATTTTTACTCGTCCTCTATAAATAAAGGGAAAAAGGGACATCGGAGGAGTTCTCGAAAGGCCTAAAAGCGCTCCACTACTTTTTCTCTATGTTTTTCAAGTTCTATTTAATTTGAGCATCGAAGGATCCTCATTAGAAAATCATTCGATTAGAGACTTCTTGCAGGCTCAGCTCTAGCACCCGAAAGGGATCTTCTTCAGTACCTCATCTCCAACCGAGGAGTCCACTATTTTGCCTCCATCCGAAAAGATCAAGTCCAATCTCATTAATTTTAAATTTGACAAAATTATCATTAATCTTGTAATGGAGCCATTATCAAGGAGCCCAAGCTTTAGAAGTGTGCAAGTTCATGTACAATCTACATTTGATGTAACCACTCGCTTAGGATTTAGCTCAATCATGCCCGTAATCACTATGATTTATAACATTACATGTTTGCTACCCTAACTCCTTTGACGGCATTCCGATGATTAGAGTTTTTGCCCAAATTTGTCCATCTTGATCCTATCTCTCTACAGGAAAAGGGAAATATATGAATCAATTAGAAAAAAATATGTGTGGCTTTATGGATCTTCAAGTGCAACTCAAGGTGGATTCTATGGGTTCAGAAGTTATATTCTGAAAATAGTTTAGCAGAAAAAAAATTTTAAAATTTGAGAAAACATAAAAAAATTAAAAAATCTAAAATTTTATAAAATAATAAAAATATTATTAAAATTCTAATATAATTATTCATATGAAAATATCTCTCTCTATCTCTTCTCTCCAGAAATTATTCTTCTCTCACACTTATCTATCATTGGGTTGATCACCACATACCTATTCTTTCCTACAATCCTAATCTCTCCCTCTCTCTCTCTCCCTCCCCCTCATTTTCTTTTTTCTTTCTCAATTATGAATTTATAATTTTTTTTTTAACTTCAACGTATGATTTTTGAAAGTTTGTCTCCTCTCAGGTTGAGCGTGAAAAATCTAATTTTTGATAATAAAATATCTATGCATCATTAAATGATTCAAGATGGATTAAGATCTATTGTCCATAAATTGTGTGAATAATGAGCCTTATGTGGTTATAGGCTATAAGGAAAAAAAAAAAAAAATGAAGGATATGGTATTCAGAGCAAGCTAGATTTCTCCAACTCAACGTTGGAGAGAATCTCAACTTTGATATTAATATTAAAAATTTTAACTAGATGTTATATTAAATATAGAAATCATTTTTTTTTTTATATTTATCATTATTTTTTGTAAATTTTATAATATAAAATTTCGTATATTCTTTTATAGGTCATTATGGTTTCTGTTCGATATAAATGTGAATATATATGTTAGCTGCTAATTCGCCGCCCGGTGCCTCTGGTATCCCGTCGTAGAAAACGGGGGAGGGAGGTAAAAAAACGTTTCCCATTTCACACTAACGCTGCCCCACTCCAGAGTCATTGTCGCGAAACTATTAGCACATTATGTGGATCATACGGCGAGACTCCTCTGTCCTTATAGCTTTCTCCTCTCCCACCAAACCCCCCGGCTATTATTGTCCCTTTCCCGCCGTGCTCCAAGATCCCCGGATGGAAGCACTCGCCCTCGCCACAGCGGCCGGCGGGAGCAGCCCCACCCTCCGGTTCCTCCTCTCCCGAACGCCCAGACCCTCTCGCTATTTCTACCATTCCACTCCACCAAAACGCCGTCCCAACTCCCGCCCAAATCCCCATTCCCTCTCAATTCTCTCCAACAACTCCCTCTCCCCTTCTCTCCGCTCCCGTCGTCTCCTCCCTCCCTGCTGTGTAGCCTGCAAAGCCCATGGCCATGGCGATCACGACGACGATCATCACCACCACGACCACGACCACCACCACCACCATGGCCACGGTCACGGCCATGGAGGGGAAGGGGAGCTTAATAGGGCTCAAGAGGGGATCATTCGATTTGCCAAGGCCGTAGGGTGGGCCGACCTGGCAGATCTTTTGAGAGAGCACCTGCAGCTGTGCTGCTGCTCCATGGCGCTGCTGCTTCTCGCCTCCGCCTGCCCGTATGTCCTCCCTGATCGAGCCGCGAAGTCCTTGCAGAATGGTCTCATCGCCATCGCGTTCCCTCTTGTCGGGGTAAGAATTTGCTAATCGTTCTCGTGTTTCTTGATCAAACGAGAAAATAACTAGGATTCTTTGACAACACAGAATCGAAGAGGAATCGAAATTTTTTTCTCTGAAGTTATTAGGGTTTTACGCGTGCATAAACATAAAGGGGTCATTCTTGCTTGAATTATGAGTGCTGACCAGAATTCGAGATATCTCATGAATTTTAATCTGTAATTGGTATATTTCGATGACTTAATGGACATCACTTGCCTAAACATACCTTGTTAGTTCTTCTATGCTGGAATATACTAATATTCGTTATTACTTCTCCTGGAGGCAGACTCCTCAAGTCTATCTTTGTTTTGCTCCTTTGATTTTTCTTTTCCAGAGATCTGAGTCATTTACTTATTTGTAGAACTTTGACCTGTGCCCTTCGAACAAGGATGTGATCTTGTAGACAATAAAATGGTTTGAGTGCACATGTGTTTCGAGAAATTAACAATGTTTGGAATCTTTTATTGACAACATTGGAAACATGCATTAGGGATTAATAAGTGAGACATGCATTAGGAAGCAGTGGTGTGAGAGCCCGTTATATTCACATTTGTAGCTTTATCGATACCAATAGAGTAAACCAAAGGGTGGGCTCAGGCCCTTGTCTCTATTGTCTTTAATAGATGATCTGAAAATTGATGTTTGGTGTGGCTTGTGTCATATGCTGTATTCTGCATATGAGCGATCTGGTATTAATTGAAGATATGAGAATATGGTTGCATGCTGAGGCACTTTGGAGGATATTGTTGAGCTGATCAATTTAACTCTATTATTGCATATTGTTTGCAATTTATAGTGGAAATGTGAATGATATTCAAGGTCTCACATAAATTTAATGGCCTCAATATGTCTTAGCTTATTCTCTTTATCATCTTGAATTCATTATTCAATAGAATGGTTCGTAAGAATTTAAGTGGGGCACATGTCAGGATTGAGCTTCATCAAGTGTTCTTGTGATTCCTAATTGGTAGCCAGACCCTATGAACTACAAAATTGCACGAAACTTGACAAGAAAGCTTGCTACTTCTATTGGTGGTGGATGCCAGGTCTTATGGGAAAAATATCAACTAGAGATGTGCTGTAATTTGACTCAAAGTCTCGCTACTTCTGCTATTCCTTCTAAGGCTTGAAATAGGGTGACAAGGCCTTGACATTGACTCTGCACTGGCTTAACTTGTATTTTCACCGTTCACCCCAAGATGCTACTCTACTTGCAACTTGCAGTTTCTTTCACCAGCTTGTTTCTCATTGACTTTTCCAAGAATGATTCACCATATTAGACTTTATGTATTCTGATACAATGCACACGAATGCATTTCCATTCTAGACTTAGGCATTTTTTTTATCAGTATTCATAGCATTTTGTTTTTTTGGCACCAGTTACAAAATTTGTTATTTTGATTGTTACAGTGGCAGTATTCTGCTAAATACGAGAAAATAAATGCTTTGAAAGTTTCTTAATTGTTATAGGAAATTGAATTGAATTTTCTGGATTGTACTTGCTTTTTAAAAGTCGAGAATGTAAATTAATGACTCTGGAATGGGACAAGGTCCAGCAGTTGCTGTTAACATAGTCTATCAGGTAAAAGAGCCGGTATGCTGGACTGTGTTGTTAACTGCTATAACTTTATTCTGTAGCATTTTGTAAATTCATATGATTACTTCGAGTAGCCTTAATTTCCTTTTCCTGAGTTACAGTCTGTAATGCTTCAATCTGAATCCTTTCTATGCCCATAATCAAAAAAAAATAAAAAATAAAAATTCAACAACCTTTTATATATCAAGGGCTTCTTTTTTGTAAATTGGGAATCTCTGAGTCCATTTTGTTTTCTATATTTTAGGTTTCAGCAGCTCTTGATGCTGTTCTAAATCTTGCTGCTGGGACAGTAAATATCCATGTTCTTATGGCTCTTGCAGCCTTTGCATCAGTGTTCATGGGAAACTCATTGGAAGGTGCCCTGCTTCTTGCAATGTTTAACCTGGCCCACATTGGTAAATGATCAGTAATTAGCATCGAGCTCCGATGTTCTTATTGTCCTCCAAATAATCTAAATATCTGAAGCCTCTGATGTATTAATGAATGGCATTTCTCTCTGCAGCGGAAGAGTATTTCACAAGCCGATCAATGATCGATGTGAAGGAACTCAAGGACAACCACCCAGATTTTGCACTGCTGCTGGAAGTGAATGGCGATAGACTACCTCAATTCTCAAAATTGAATTACACAAAAATTCCAGTGCATGACCTTAAAGTGGGTTCTTATATTCTCGTCAGGGCTGGTGAGGTCCGTGTGCAGAAATCTTTTGCATGTTTGTACTATAACTGGATATTTCTAGTTTATAGTTCTCCGTTTCAGATATGGCACTAATATTGTATGATAGGTTGCTGTCGAGCATCATTATGCACACACCATTATACCAAATGCTAAGTGCAGATACTGTTTCTGTATATTGGTTAATGGTTATTAACACCTTCTTGTATCAACCAATGCTATAGGCCCATATAAATTTGATTATTACCCTCATTAAAAGGTTGTTGCATAACATGCTTATTAGCAGTATAATTTAATTCTTAAATGATATTTGAGTTAATTTGAAGCATTTTCAGCAATGGAGAGAGAGCATTGTCAATGGGTCTTTATTGCCCATTTCACCAGTGCTTTGGGGTGCTGCAGCATTGATGTAGGTTTTTTCTAAATTAGGATTAGTTAATTTGCTAATTTTATTGAGTCTTGAGGAGTAGGTTAATATCTCTTATTTTCTTGCAATTTTCATAATAATTTTCAGAGATATTTTTCTAGTGAATTTCTAGGTCCTTTTATGGGTAGAATTGTCATCTATAGGTCCTACTTTAGGTCTAGGATAAGTTAGAAAAGATTCAAAGTCATCAGAACTGTGATTTGGAAAGATTTGATGATCTTTTCTTTGGGATCCATTGGGACAACAGATGTATTAATATTAGAAAGTCCTTAATTATCGGTTTTTGATTTGATGGAGTTTTGCTTTGATCAGGAGTCCTATTTTGAGTCAAATAATGGAAGTTAGTAACCTAGGTCCATTATAGAAGTTTGAAGTCCTTGTATGACTAGGAAAGTTTGTTGTAGGGCTGTTTGAGTGCTTATAAAAATGGGTCCATGAGGAATGACAATTTATGTATGATTTATGAATTTGATTAAACAAAGTGACTTCTTCATGGAATTTCATCCTCTATTATTGTCTCTCTGCTCTACATTTTTTCTTCTCTTCTATTTGACCCCTTCTTCATCTTTTTCCTTCTACTTTCGCGCCAATTTGTCTATTTAAAAGGATAAATATGGAGATACAATAAAAAAGGGTGTACCTTGTTCATGAGGCTCTCACCTTGGGATGGCAACAGGTAGGGTACCCACAAAATTTGCCCTACTTGTATCTGAATATGTTTAAAATCTTACCACCCAAACTCATCCACAAACTTGATTACAAAATTGAGCAAAAATGCCAAACCCATCCTATTTAAAATTGGGATACCCACCAGGTATCTGAACCCATCCGATTAACCCTCATTCATATTCATATTATCATGGGAATAGAACTCCATAAATTGAATATTTTCTTTCTAGCCAAAGAAGAATCCTTTCGATTAAAAATCCCCCAACCCTACAAAAGATAATGCTTCTACGAAGATTAAGCTCTCAAAACCTCGAGGGACCAACTCACACCACCACAACTCACGCAAAATCCCATATGCTTGAGAAAAAAAATCCCAACCAGAACCTAGGAAACCCCTCCGATCTCCCTTAGGTGCTCTTCTTCCCCATAGATCTCCGAAAAAGAGAATGAAATGAAAAGAAAAAGAATCGAATACAAAATGATCGATTTGTGGCAGAAGGTCTTACCTTTTAATTTTTTCCATCTTTCCTTTGTTGTCATTGATTTTTCCTATGTTTTCCCCTTATTTTTCCTCTATTTTTTTCCATCCTCAAGAATCTCAATCAGGTGTGGAGCATGCAGTGGCAGCCGAATAGGGAAGCTTGGACAATGGCTGGGGTTTTGTATTGGTATTTATATATAAGAGTTCAAATGGTATAAATATATTAACAATCAATTTATAAACATAGCGAAACCTTATCCCGTTTGGTTAAGGTAGTGGTTAGGTTATTCAAGGATTTGGAGTTCAAATCCTCTCATCTTCCTATTGTACATATATTTTATAAAATTTATAAAATATATATAATTGGGTTCGGATAGCGGATACCTAAGGGGCAAATCCCAAACCTGTCCCAAAACTGAACAGGCTTAATTTTAAATTCCAAATCCTATACGGCATGTGAAATATGTACTATTGGGGTTCGGGATGGGTCGGGTATGTTAGGGTTCGGGATGGGTCGGGGCAAATCCCAAACCTGTCCCAAAACTGAACAGGCTTAATTTTAAATTCCAAATCCTATACGGCATGCGCAATATGTACTATTGGGGTTCGGGATGGGTCGGGTATGTTAGGGTTCGGGATGGGTCGGGTATGCGGAAAAACCTGCCCAACTACCATTCCTACTCTCGCTGTTGCAAGGTTTGGGGAGGGTTAGATGTGCACAGCCTTAGCTTGATGTGTGGAGAGTTTGTTTCCGAACCCACACCCAGATCACAATGGAGCAACCTTCCATTGTGCCAAGGCTACCCTCAAATAATCAGATCTAATTAGGTTTAAAATTTGTTTCTGCACATATCTATATTATGCGTAGACCTATCTCTAAGGAGCTGCATCAAGCATACCAGCTATGATTATTTTGTTTCCATGGGCAATTACTGAAATTGTTGGAGTTTGATCTTAGCTCAGCCAGGTGCCATAGTATTCACCAGATAGCAAAAGGTGATTAGGGATTTAAGAAGATATTGTCAAGGTAGGTAGGTATATTTGTTGCTTGTCAATATTGGGGTTCTCTCTTTCTCTGTCTCTCTGTGTTTGCCCTTTTGTCTTGAGTGAACAACAATTGAAGGACAAGAATCTCAAAAAAAATATTCAGAAGTTGAACAATACATCATTAAGCTTAGTTTTGCCACACCTTCGCTGAGTGGCTTTGTGCTTCTCAAGTTTTTAAAAGTGGACATGGTATGTGGGTAGTTGGGGGTACTGCATAGTGCATATGCAGATATTTTTGAAATATTCAAGATAAAAAGGATAAAAATAACAGAAAATTAGCAATCAATAGATAAGTATTGGAAAAAATAAATTGTATATTTCCACCTGCTTATTGAAAGCCAATTTTAATTATGTTACATGGTAACCTAAAGGAATCGACAATATGCTGCTGTTTTTTCTGTGCTCAAATTTCAAGTATGCTAGTGCAATGAACAAACCTACTGATTACAAGTGAAAAGGAGAGAGAGAAGAGAAGTGAATGCACTCACTAGCATAGGGCTCAGGCTGCATGTAAAGGCTACCTGAGCCTATGCGAGCATGTAATGCCCCACGATGTGGTTCAACCACAATGCAGTGTGGTCATTAGACTACATCCATTTATGCAGCCACATGGACGCCATTTTGAAATAGCTAGTGATCCTTATCTTTTGATCGAGTGAAAACAAAAATTTTCTGACTGGTACATTATATTTACTTGGGAAAATCAACATGGCAGTGCTTATTTAAGGATTTAAAAAAAATTTCTCTTTATAAACTTATGGGGATGGTTTTTTTTGACTTGCATCATTTTTACTCTTTTCAGTGCTGTCTTCTCTATTTATTAGAATGATTCCATTTGGCTTAAGCTTGCTTCACGATAGCAACATAAGTTATGGTCCCACAAATTGCTGTCAAGATCTTGCTATCGACAATCCAGATCATACAATCTGGATCAAAATGGCTCTCAGCTATCTGGATTGGATCCCTGGATCAAGATTAGTATGTATTGTAAGATTGAGACTTGGACTATTCAACTAGTGGATCATACGATCCTTTGGATCTTAGGATCCAAATCCAGGTTATGTTTTTACACATTAATGTCCTTAGTTTGTGCACTTAATACCAATCAGTTTCTTTAACTTTTACAGTGATTAATTCACATTCAATCAACTTCCAAAACATCAACTCAGCAATCTCCTTTATATCTTTAACTTTTAAGAATAAAGAGAAAATAAAATTAATGTTTTGGAGCTACACCTATAATTATCTCTTCACCCATTTTGAAAAAAAAAAATAATTCCTTCTAAAATCTCTTACTTTGCAGTAAAATCGAGTTCAATAAGCCTATGGCTATATACATTTCTTTTTGTACTGTTGGGGATCGATAAATCAAATTAAGATATTCTATTGACCTATATGATGAAAAAGAAAAAAGCTAGATTAACTAATTGGACATGGTGCTTGTTTATTGGGCATGGTAAAAAAAATGAGCATGTTGTTTTTGGAAAATCAGGTTTTTATGTTTCTATATGATGGTTTGTTGCTCTTTGTTTTTACTGTTTTAATGTGCTTTTTGGCTTTTCTATTGTTTCAATCTTACTTTTTTTTAATGTTTATAAAAAATAGGAGAGTATTTTGCATTTTACATTTTGCGGTCTGATCCAGAATCCGATCCACTTCAACTCCCTTTATGACTTATGATATGATCCCAACACCCAATCTTGACCAAGTTGATCTCACAACCTAAGAACTTGGTTCCACACTCAAAAAGGGAACTTAATCATCCAATCACAGCACTCAGCCAACCATACTTTGAAAATTAGCAATATAACCCTCTAAAACACGAATAAATAAAATGTGGACATCTAATAAACAGAGCAATGCAATTAATGAGATCATTGAGATGAGATAAAATCAACACATTTCCAGTGCCCAAATCTTCCATTTGCATGTCTCAATAGCTTGGTTGCACAACATTTGTAGATATTCAATAGTATGTTTTGAGAAGGTGTATTTTCTTCTTCTTAGGGACTATCTCAAGAAAAAAGAATGCCTGTTAGATTACAAAAAAAAATGGGAATAAAAAATTCAAAACAAGTTTCTTATTCTTGTTTATCAAATAATGCTGCTTTGACCTCTTATCCGTTTGTTGCATGTATCTGAATACTATTACTTGTGTTTCTTTTTAAATGCCATCCCTTTTTTTCCATCTGTTGTTTGTCAAATACAATGTATGTCACATCGCCTTTCTGTTTGAGAGTGCCATTAATTTTAATTCACATAATTGTTGATGAACTTTCCAATCACAATGACGATAAGATTCTAATATACTAAGCTATTGATATTATATGTGATATTTTCATTGATTAGTATGGAGCATATTATTTTTTCGAAAATCACCATTAAATTAGTGTGCATATATATGCAAAATATAAGCAGAAATCATATTGGATGGTATCTGCAACAGTTTGGACTTTGGACTTTCAGCTTAACATGGCTTGCTTATATCTTGGGGCGCTTTCTTTTTATTCACTTATTATCAGATGGCATGGCTTAGTGTTCATGCATTTTGATCTAGTTTGGTCTACATTATCATTTTGATCAAGTTTCCATGTCTTGGAAGTCTATCATGATAATTTTCTGTCATGGAAATTCGATATAATATGATTATGAATAATCAGCCCCATTGATGCTCTTAATTTTTCTTATAATATTTTTTCTACAAATAAAACAATGCTGGAAAAATTACTCTCTGTCATATGTTGCTTTTATAGTTGTGTGAAGTTGTTGATGCTATTGTTTTGCTTTTGTTATCTTTATCAGCACCAATATGCTTGCTGAAGATAATTCTTGTTTTACATTCGATTTTATTAATTTAACAATTTATTAACCAATTCCATCCTTTGTGCATCATGAAAACAAAATATATTGAATTATTTAATACATACTTCACCATCTTTGTTTTCTTGTTGTACCTAGCATGACACTATTTTTCCTTTTTAGAGGACTGCCATCACAAAACATGACATGTTACGGTATTCTTGTTCATAAATGGCCCATATGGTTAGGAGTTAGGACGCATGGTTCTTTCACACTAGGTGTGTGTTAATGCCTAAGGCATTTGCATTATACCTGAAACACTATAAGTGTTGCTGACTTGCTGTCCTCTCTGGTTATACATTTTAAGAGCCCAAAGTACTCCCTTTAGGATCATTTTAAGCTACATTACCACTCACTGCTGGGTCTATAATCTTGAGGATGCAATTTCACTTAGGGGGGTGTATGTTCATTTAAGCATCACAAGTACTAATGAAGTGATTGATACGAGTCCTGCTGTGAGTATGATACATTATTGAAACTGTAGATGGATTCCCCCTTACTTTGCCTTTGTTACCTTCCTGCGTGCTAGAGTAGAGTTTCTTAATGAGGGTATCATTTTTTCCCATATCATAGAGTATATGTTATTTTGTGGTTCATGTCTCTTGAAGTGTTTTTTGATATACATAGTGCTTATCATATATTCTTACTCAAATTTACTTATTTTGATCAGGCTGTGCCTGTGGATGGGGAGGTCTTTCAAGGTTCATCTACAATTACTACTGAACATTTAACTGGAGAAACTAAACCTCTAGAAAGAAAGGTTGGAGATAGTATTCCTGGGGGTGCTAGGAATTTGGAAGGAATGATGATTGTTAAGGTTTGTTTGAAATTCCATTACAAGTTATATTGTTATATTATTTTCATCTTAATACTTTTTTCTATTGCCTAGGTCGTCAAGCAGATATAGTTCTTCAGTGTGATGTTTTTCTTTTTTCTTTTTTTTTTTTGCTTTTGTATCTTCTAGTATTTTGATTGATTCCTTTTGAGCTCGGGAGCCTTCGGTGGAGAGGTCATTTTAAGAGTTAGCAAGAAGATAATAGATGCAAGTAATGGACATAGATGTAATGTTGCTTAACATATAATTACCATCACGAGGCACTACATTGAAAACATTTTCTCATATGTGCCTAGGTTTGTCAAACATTTATTGTGGTTATATTTGTTGCCTTGCCAAGTTGTCCCTTTTGTATACCTTCTTTATTGATGAAACAATTATATTGTTCACCTGAAAAGACAAAGCAATCATTTTTCTCCTTCAAGTGGTTTTTACAAATACTTAGTATAATTCTGTTGACTAAATGGAATTATAGATATGTTTCTAAAATGCATATAATTTGGTGCAGAGAATTTTAAGGGTTCAATATCTATACTGAAGGATATGCATATTTTCAAATTCTCTGCATGTCTGTACTGAAGGATTTGACTATTATAAGGACCCTCCTTATCTTGGGCAGTATTAGTCAGCATGCTCCCACATTAGTGTATGGCAACCCTCATTATGGTGTATTGAACAATGGTAGTTATTACAGATGTAGCTGATTATCTTTTACATTGATATATTTTTTAAGATGTACTTTCCATGTAAGAGGGTGAGCCTTGGTGCAACAGTAAGTTTGTATTGTGACCTAGGTATCACAAGTTCAAAACATGGAAATAGCCTTGATGCATGCAGGGATAAGGCCGTGTACGCCTGACCGTCCCTAAACCCTGTAGTGGCAAGAGCCTTGTGCGCTAGGTGGCCCTTTTTACTTTTCCATATATTGTTTGTATGATGGTACTTGTGGTTTGGAAACTTGATGTTGTTTAAAATTAACAATAGGCTCTTAATCCAAGTACTTATTAGATTTTCTATGTTATGTGTGTTGTATTATTCTGGATTAATAATCCAAGTACTTATTAGCTTTTCTTTTGATTCCACAACTTCTATATCTACCAGCTTTTGTCTTTAAATGTGTTTTAAACTTGGTAATTTATCTAGCTACCTTTTTCCCTTCTCTTCTGTAGGCAACAAAGTCTTGGAAGGATTCAACATTAAACAGGATTGTGCAGTTGACTGAAGAAGGGAAGCTAAATAAGCCAAAGTTACAAAGGTGGCTGGATGAATTCGGAGAGCACTATAGCAAGGTTGTTGTTGCTTTATCTTTGGTGGTTGCTTTGAGTGGACCATTTCTTTTTAAATGGCCCTTCATTGGAAACTCAGGTACTTCCCTGCTGTATAAAACTATTTTTTTGTTGTTTCTGATACTGCACACATATTTATCTAACCTGCATACTCGTTAGGTCCTATCAAACTTCTATCTCTTTCAAGTGGTTTAGTTGAATCTTTTAAGCATGCTCCATTATAGTTCCATTTACCACAAATTGTTTTAAATTGCAAATGCTACACTTGATCTATAGTGAATTCTTTCAGCACATAGTATTTGTATTTATTTGTCATATATTTTTATATATTGTCATTATATATATTGTCAACCAGGAGTTAGGACCACAAGGTCCTAAATCCTATGTGCATGTGTTATTCTCCCATTGAAAAAGTGAGTGAAATTTAAGGCACTAGAGTTCTATGGAAGTCAAACTACGAGTTTTTATTTTTCTGGATCAACTTTCCACTATTGACAGCTTATTTGCATGATGCTAGATGATAGATACTTCAAAGGCATAGTTTCCTGAGACAAAGTTAAAGGTCCTGCTCCTGCATATATGTAGGGAGGTTGCATTCAAAAGCAAATGAACACTCTAGCAAAGGCATGATACTCAACTTGGCTTAAATAAGGACCCTCCTGCATGGTTCGTTTGTAGTGGTATGCTCTTAGAAGGCCACAAGTGAGACAAAATCACTTAGCCGAGATTTTTACATGCACAAGTTTTCCTAATCTGCATGCAGCATGTGCATTAAACATATGGCATGCAAGCCAAGAAAGGAGTGCACTCGTTTTTTGTGTGGAAAGGTGAAGTGGTTGTTCTGCAAACTAAAACAACATTTAGATCTGACTCATTTCTATACCTGTCAGATTGCTCAAAGCTCTGGTTGAGATTAGGCAGTGCAGTTTCATGGCTGCCATTGCATAGTGTCAGGGCTTCTTCCTGGAACTAGTTTGCTGGTTGGTCATTGGGGCATGGGGGGCATGCAATGACAGGGGTGTGATTTCACATTTAGTGGTAAACAGTTTGTAAATTCATTTTCTGAAACTATACTGTCAAAATGAAATGTTTGATTTACTATTGTACACGCAGTCCATGGTCCATGTCCCTGATGCCACAACTGTTCACTCTTCTCTTAATATATTTGCTTCGAGGCCCCATTGATGTGTGATTATAGCACATTATGTAGAGCTTGTTGGATGATTTTATAACAATGTCTAAACCTGATATACGGGCAGAATGGGATTCACCCGGTACCAAGGCACTAGCCGGTGCCTTGTTAGTCATTTAGGGGTCTAGGTGGCTAACCAAGAAATCATACATAAAAACAAATCCAAAAAATGATATGAGTCCAAGAAATACATTTCAACATCTAAAACATATCAAAGTTGTCTTTGTGGCAATGGAGGCAGTGGTTACTCTTGCTTTCACTGCTCAGAGCATCATCAGCAGTAATGGCCTTGGTCATTTTTTCTGGTGGAGGCAGCAATAGCAATAGAATGAAAAAAGGGAAAGATTGAGGAAAGACAAAGAAGAGGAAAAGGTATAAAAATTAAAAAATTACAAGCATTTGTGCTGTTTGCCTTCACGAGCATTGGCTGAAATTCTTGGCCCTGAGTCCCACAGCCACTAAATTCCACACTGTTGCTCTCATCTTTCTCTCTTTTCCTCTCTTCGTTTTCTTGCTTAACCTAGGGCACAATGCAATAGGGTAACGTGAGGACTGCACAAATCATGCTTTACTTGCCTGACCCAAGCACTCGCCTATGCATCCATAAGATATGTCCAGGATGTCTTGGCATGTTCTAGTGCATGACTTGCCTTGATTTAGCCTGCAGGTTTAAGTGAGGCGCTGGAAAAATATGGCAAATTTTGTTAAGCCAAGTTTTCTAGTGCATCAGAAGTTACTGTTTTGAATAAATTATTAGAAGCCTTCACGGTTCATGGCAAGGCTGAAGCCCATTAAAGGAGTGAAAAAAATTCTAAATTGATTAAATTACAGCAAAATAAAAGAGGAGGCAGTTTAACATCTTGCTGTTCTCTTCAGCAGGGGACATGATACTTCCTAGTCTATCACTCCTCTTTTTCAAGTTCTTTTGCCTCAATACATAAAGCACCGACACATATGGTTCTCTTCCAAATATCTGATACAGAGGGCTTTGAAGTAAATTTTCCATATAGAAAAAAACTGACGGACTTGATAAGAGTTTACACTAACTAGTTACGTCAAAATCTGAGGTGATAATAATTGGACATATGAAAACCTGCTGTGCAAATTCTAATTGCTATCTGAATTTTATCTACTTATGCTTCTTAAGATGTGTATGCATGCCATAACTTAAAAATGTTCCTTTTTGTTGTATGGAGAAGTTCTGTAGATATATCATGGGTGATGCTTTGATCTATCTTTTTTTCTCTGCTCGACTTTGTATCTTTATAACGTTTCTCTGATAGCATTATCTCTTTTAGTTTCCAGGGGTTCAATTTATCGTGCCTTGGGGCTTATGGTAGCAGCATCTCCATGTGCATTAGCCGTAGCCCCTTTAGCATATGCTACTGCAATCAGTGCATGTGCTAAGAAGGTAATATGGTCACTCTTTAGTGCTTTCCATTGGTAGAACTGTACTGACATATTATATTCAAATAATTTATTGATTATTATGGTATTTGCTCGTAATCTTTACAGATGTTTTGTTTCTTTATTGGTATCCACTTGTTCACATATTGCTAGAAGTTCATTCAAAATATATTCTAAAATTTTTATTTCTTATGTCTGATGCATACAATATCCTTTTTCATTTACTTTCAGGCTTAGAAGGGAGGGCCAACCTCTTATAATTGTTCATGATTTTTATGCTCTCGTTCCTGCTTCTTATCTAGGAAATCTATATTGTGCATAGCCTCTCCCATCGATGTAAGTTAACTAGAAAGTAAGATCAAGAAGAATACATATTTTGAAAGAGGAGCCATAAGAAATCATCTAGCAGCTAATTACATTTCACCCTAAGGAAAAGAATACCATCACAGGCAATTTCAGGCATCATCTTGTTGTGTTTGAAATAGCCTATTGTATCAAACATTTAGTTACCACAATTTTTTTACATGGGATTATGGCAAATTTATTTTCTAACAAGGAGCTACAAATCTTGAAAATGCTTTTCCTGGATTCATGAGTTGCCCAGTTATTTGCTCGAGGAAAAAAACCTTGGTTTATGTTTGTGAGGATATGCCCTTATTGTGCTTTAAAATAACCTATAATCTCAATCATTCACACAACAAAATTTCCTTCTAGTGATTTTATCTGATATATATATATAAATTTTCTCCGATCTTATGTCTTATTGCATTCTCTTTAGCAAAGATCTTAGAACAATTAAGCAATATTTCTTCCATAACTTGTGTGACTTCTCATATACATTGTAATACTAAACTTTATTTAAGTATTATTATGCATTTTTCTGGAATTTCTAGATACAATCTGCTTTGCAAGTTGAAATCTAGGTGCTTTTTTCCTAATTTTTTCTTTAATTGTAATCTTCCATTTACCAAGCAGTGTACGGTCCTAACTTTTGGCTGGCCTCATGAACGTCAATAGTCAGGGCACTAAATGAGATGGTCTTAAAACCTGTTCCTCTTCTTTTCTTATTACTATATCACACAAGTGGCCACAAGCTTTTTAACGAACCATTTGTAGCTACAGTTGATAAACAAGGGCAAAATTAGGAATTTTCTGTTGGGGGGGGGCATGTCATTGAATGGTACTTGATATTTTATACCAGTATGCTGTGTATTAATGTCACTTAATTTTACTTGAATTCTGAACATCTAATAGATTAACCAAAATTGTTAAATTCATAAATATGATATGATTCCTTAAAAGGCTTTAAATTTCTGAAAATGTACAGGTGTTACTCTCTATTATAACTTTATATTGTGACAGATAAAAATGCAAATCTATGCATTGATTTAAGTGTTAACTAGGCCTGAGCTAATTTAGTTTCAGTAACACCAAAAAAGGGTTAAAATGTGTTAGATCACCTTCCCTGCACCTGTGGAGGACTGGAACCAGCAAGCAATCACCAAAAAGGGGGGTGGCACAATGATGGAGGCGCTAGGATGCAAGGGGCGCCAAGAAACCTTAGGCGCTAGGGTTTCCTTCCTTCCAAACTTGGCAGGTGGAACAAGAGGGGGCGGCTAGGGTTTGCTGGTATTCTTGGGCTGTGTGCATGGGGAGAGAGAGGAGATGAAGAGAGAAAATTGAGAGAAAAATGATCTCTATTAATTGGCTTAATCAAAACCCACACACAATGTATACTTATATACAAAGTCAATATGACTTGACTCAAAAACTCCTATGGCTAACCTAATGTGAGATTGTGCTCATCCAAGCCCATGTACACCCATGACTTGATCCAATCACACCTCCTTTGGACTCAAACTCAGCCCAATACAAGTTAGCTTCTCAAGGCCCAAATCTTCTAGACCTCGAGACTATGAAGGCTGACAGCCTTTCACCCTAGGGCCCAAATTAGCCTTAGAACTTCCATGAATGCCTCATGGGTCATGAATCTTAGCCTTTCCCTTGGCCACCTGAGACTTGGGAGCACCACACCAGGTCTTACAAAATGGCCCTTAATGATTGGGGAAAACAAAACAGAAGGCCTCAATAACTTGGTCACTTGAATGGCCTTATTGCTACCCCCAAACCTTTTTATCTCAATCTAAATGGAGGTGTCTTCATTATGAAATTTAAATGAATCCTCAAAATGAGAATTTTATTTGACTAAATTAAGCTAAGGTAACGTCTTCGTATTGATGTTTGATTTCATATTATTATCTAGAGTTTGCATTTATATAAGCTATCTTCTATAGAATTTGACATAGAAGTGCTGAAAAGTGACAATATATGCCGAAGTTTGTGAAATTGCTATTCAAGCTCTATCAAATGGGACCATCTTTTAACCAAAAAACATAGAGGAACATTTCTCCATGTACTCGTACATGTACATACATACATACATATATATGGAGAGAGAGAGAGGGAGAGATTGGGCTACTCTCAACAGTATTTAACTCCTAATACTTCTTTTTAGCCACAAATCTGCTTTAAGATAAATGCCATGATAAAAATATGCCCACATTATACCATTTTTACTAATGCTTGCTTTCTTCCTCACCTCGTCCAATTATCTCTCCCTCATGTCCCTCGGAATGGCAATGGGTAGGGTACTCGCAAAATTTGCCTTATTAGTATCTGAACCTGTTTAAAGTCTTACTACCCAAACCTGATTACAAAATTATCCAAAAATCCCAAATCCATCCCATTAAAAAATGGCAAACACATTGGGTACCCGAACCCGCTTGATTGACCTTTATTTGGGTAAGGTTATTCAGGTACTTGAATCTGCCTGATCAACCCGAATAACTAGTGGTTAGGCTTTCTAAAGATATAGAGTTCAAATCCTCTCACCCATATAATACGTATATATTTCTATAAAAAATTATAAAATATACATATGTTAGAATTATGTTTATTTAATAAGTCCTTATATAGGAAGGACATATTTAGTATGTCTCTAAATTTAGTATACTCTAAACGTGGTATGTACTTGCTTTCCAAATATGTACTTCTTTTCTTACGTACTTGTTTCTCATCTATTTAAAGAGATGGGATCTCATTAATGAATTGAATTTCTTTTAAACTTTTCATTTCAACATGGTATCGGAGCAGGTCGCTGCACCCTCTCCACAACCCTAGCCCTCCGTCGCCCCTCCTTTCACAATAGGCTACAGCAGCCCTGGTCGTAGTAGCCCTCCCACATCATCCCTAGCCACAACAACCCATGTCGCAGCCCCTCCTCTTTGTCAGCAACCTTCAAAGCCCTCCTGCATCACCCCTAGTTGCACCAAAGTTCCAACTCCCTTCTCAAAAATTCTACTTGTCTCTACCTTTCTCAAAGCCTTTTAAACCACCGTCGTCTCCACTTTCCATCTCCTCGTCAGCCTTCTTCATTGTCTTCCATCGTCACTGTTAGAGATCTCTGGTCACAGTTGTCTTTGGTTCTTGCTGGATTCCTAGCCGTCATCTAGGACTTTGGATTTTTGTCTTTGCTAGATCCTTACTACTGCAGTCCTAAAATCAAGTTGTTCACGCAATAGCAGTTTATCCTTTGCCATCTTGGAGGTCTGATTAATACTTGCTGTTTGCTGAAATTTGCTTGTGATTCTATAAGATTGGCTTAGGGACTTCCTGTGCATCTCGAGAAGCAATCTATTCTTGGATAAATCAACATAGGTTCCTTTCCTATGCCATGCAAAAGTCTTTTGGTTGTCTTTTTGGCTGTTTACTAATCACGGAAGTGGTACATTGCCCAGGATTTCTCTGACTGTCGTATAAAGGTATCCTTCCCTCTTTTACTGTCTGGTTGTCTGATTATTTTTGTCCTCCTCTCTGACTACTAGGGCATCCTTAAATCGCAACAACAAACAACTCTCGACACCTTTGACTCTCAGTTCTGATGCTGCGACGAGGGACCTAACGGCGACTATGGTAAAGCTCAATGACACTAACTACCTTTTGTGAGTTCAATCGTTCGAACTATTTATTGGTGCCCAACGAAAGACGTGACACCTGATTGAAGATTCTCTAAATTTCAAAGATCCTACCTATGACAACTGGCTAGCTAGTGACGTTGTGTTATGTTGTGGTTGTTGAATGGCATGGAGGAAAAGGTTAGTGCTGGTGTCATATTCCTGAAGACAGCTAAACAAATCTGGGACACCCTCAAGGAGATGTATGGCCATAAGAAGAATATTTCAAGAGTTTTTGAACTCTGTGAGCAACTCTTCATATTGCAGCAAGGTGATCAACCTGAAAGTACTCCTGTTAACATTGGTCTAGAGTTTTGTGTTGAAGATGCAAAATTATTTAAAGATGTTACACGATGGATGAGGTTGATAGGTAAACTCATCTATCTCACTATCATTAGACCAGACATAGCCTTTGCAGTGGGGGTTGTAAGTCAGTTTATGCAAAAGTCAAAGATAGTTCACTGGAAAGCAGTCTTGAGAATATTAACCTATGTTAAGAGTTCATTAGGAAAAGGTCTACTGTACAAGAAATATGGACATCTTAGAATTGAAGCCTACTCGGACTCTGGATATGTAGGAGATAAAGGGGACAGGAAATCTACGTCAGGTAATCCTATATTCTGGAGAAGTAAAAAGCAGAATGTTGTTGCCAGATCTAGTGCCGAAGCTGAGTGTAGAGCTATGGCACATACTACTTACGAGATGATGTGAATAAAGTCTCTGATATCTGAGCTTGATTTTGATCATTCTGATCCTATACAAGGTTTAAGGTTCCGGTGGAACGTCTCGTGGGACACTAAGATGAGGTGCCATCCTATGTATCGGGACAAGACCATCCCGTTAGTATCCCAGCATGCTGATTGGGACATTGGGACATCTCTTATCCTAAGTGTCGGATTGGGCGGGACGGCGGTGCGTCCCTTTTCATAGAAAAATCGGAACGGTCCTATCTCATGGGATTTAAAAGCTTGATCCTATGCATATATATTGTGATAATCGGACAGCCATCTATATAGCCAGCAATCCTGTGTTCTATGAGAGGACCAAACACATTAAAGTAGATTGTCATTTTGTAAGAGATGCTATGATGAACAAGACTATCATAACATCATTCACTCTATTATCTAAGCAATTAGCTGATATTTTGACTAAGCCTCTGTCTTTTGGTATTTTCAACTGTATGTGTAACAAGCTGGATATGTTTGATATATATGCTCCAGCTTGAAAGGGAATGTTAGAATTATGCTTATTTAATAAATCCTTATATAGAAAGAACATATTTAGTATGTTTTTAAACTTAGTATATCTCTAAACGTGATATGTACGTGCTTTCCAAGTATGTACTTCTTTCTTGAATTTCTTTTGAGCTTTTTCTTTCAACAATATGTTATCGTGTTCAGGTAGCAAGGAACCGAGAGTCAAATCCCAAACCAGTGCCAAAACTTGGATTTTAATTTTAAATCCTTAACCCTTCTCAAATCCTATAGGGTGTTGTTAAATGGTTTTATTAGGATTCGGGATGGGTCAGGTATCCCAAAAAAACCCATCTGACTGCCATCCCTACATGTTCCATCCCGATTCTTCTGCCTCATGATGTCTTGCAATCACCCCAAACCTACATTGCCTATATTTCTGTCTAGAGCTAGTTTGCTCCTAGATCCACTACTAGATGAACAATTGATGGGAGTGCAGGTCGGCGGCCTTTGTTATGAGCCTCCGAAGATCTCCTTTTTTTTTGTGATGATCATCAATGTAGATCATGTTTGATTTAGTACCTGTATCCAATCTATCAATGAAAATAAGGAGGGAGCAGCATCCAGCATTGAACGAAACATCAAGGGTGGGTAGGGGAGGGAAGAATGTGATGGGGTAGAGGTGGTCGAGCTTGTCCATGGCATAGGTGAGGGCATAATGGTAGTAAGGGAAGGAATAGGTAGGAAGAGCGATGACAATGTGGTCATGGATAGGGTTGCATAGGCTAAATTTGTTATGGTAGTGGCATAAGGACAAATGGATAGGCAGCGTAGCCATGGCGACCGTCAACCAGCAAGGATGGGATTAGGGGCAGTCAGTGGGTGGTGCATAGGGGAGGACTAGAGGAGATGAACAAGAGATTGGGAAGCAGGGGGGGTTAACGGTGTTGAGAAGCTAAAGCATGGTTCCTTTTCCCCCTTTATCATACACAAAGCTTCAAGTCTCTATCCCATGGGTGAAAAGTTAGAAATGCTATGAGCTAAATACTATTGAGCGGAGCGCCCTTACTCTCTCTCTCTCTCTCTCTCTCTTCTTTATCTATCTATTTATTAAGCGCGCGCGCGCATGCACATATGTATATTATGCGTGTGTGTGTGTGTTACCTAAAAAATTCTGATATTCCTGAATCATACCTAGATACCATAAGTTTCTTATACTCTTTTTATATCTTATTTACCTTTCTCGCATGCGCACACACACATATGTATATTGTGTGGGTGTGTGTGTGTGTGTTAAAAATTTGTGAATATTCCTGAATCATACCTAGATGCCATAAGTTTCTTACACTCTTTTTATATTTATTTACCTTTCTCTACTCCCTAATGGTTTTGAACTTCATCAAGGTGTTTTTTTAATACTTTTAATGCTTTGTATTGCATATGTTTGTCCTTGCAAGATATACCTGTAACTCAAAGCTTGATCATCTGACCATGGACGTGATATTGATGATCCATGTATTTTGGAGTTGTTGGGTCTGAAGGCTTGATTTCTTCTAGCACTGCATGTTTACATCAATTATTATATCAATGATCATAATTTAAACTGATTACAAAAAGAAGTATTGTGCTCAAGTGGAGCAGCTAGATTCTTGATTGGAAAATATTTGCAACTCTTTGGGAACTCCAAGGAAAATTGCTAGAATTGCTGTATGCATTTTGTAGTTTTCCTGGATTGCACTACATTGAGTTTTTCTTTTATTTTCCACATAATACTTAAAATGTCAATATATTGATAATGTGATTGCTTCTGTTTTTTATCTTCTTATTTTCGTCTTATGAGTATAATAATACAATTTTATTAGTGTCTGATTTTGTTCCTTTGTTTTTGTAGGGAATTTTGCTTAAAGGTGGGCATGTATTAGATGCCCTTGCAGCTGTCAGTCTATTGCATTTGATAAAACTGGGACCCTGACAACAGGGAAGCTTATGTGCAAGGCAATTGAGCCCATTCATGGGCATTTGGGAGGAAGAAGATACGAGGTTCCATCGTGTTTGTATTCCAAATTGTGAAAGTGAAGCTCTAGCGGTAGCTGCAGCAATGGAAAAGGGAACTACTCATCCTATTGGAAGGTAAAATAATAAAAATGAAGATCAATAGCAGGGGAAGTTATAGTATGTCTTTGTGTTATTGTCATTGTAATTATGTTTGTCAAAAAAATTGATGCTCGTCAGAAAGGACAATTCAAATAATTTTCTGCTAGCTGTCTTTCAATTTCTCTTTGGTGGGTAAAAGCTTTCCTATCTCTGTTTGATGGGGTAAAAGCTCAAAAATATACTTACCAGAATTTAAAGAACACATTATAAGAGTACGAGCAGCATTTTACTGGAGGAAACAGATACAAGCTAAAGTCATAGGAAGTTACCTAAACCACATTCAAGTATGCTTTCCTATTCTGAAATCTTAAAGTGTAGCTGGTGATTCTCATTGGTAGTTTTCCATCCATAATATGATCTAAGGAAAGTGATTGCAACAGTTGCAATGGTGTATTAGCCTCTTTGATCTAAGTAGGATTGTTGAACCTTTTTGTAATTGTTTGATTTCCTCATCATATGAAGTAATGATTAAAAATTAAGCAAAAATATCTGTTCATTAGTCCAGAGGTCCCATGACCAGCAAAATTGAGGGGACATAGTTATGAATCACCCCCTTTCCCTCTCCCAAACCCGCTTTCTTTGGAAAAACTCAAGATTTGTACTACATTGAAGAAACATAATGTTGAGTTTTGGCGCACTAAAAGATTCCATCTGTCAACTTTTCAACCAAAAATTTGCCTAGAAAACTCATCTATACCTATAATACCATATTGGAATCTCATGCAAATTCTATTCAAAAAATACCATATCTTTTTCTATGGCAAACTTTATGCTATTATATGATTTTTTTTGTAAATTACCTCATACCAAATTGGGAACTTCTCATTCATATACAATTTGTTGGCTTTTCTTTTCTCTCCTAAATTTTCCTAATTTCTGCTAAATCATGACCATAAATCAGTCTTGTTCAACTTGACTCCTTTTTTTTTGTGTAATAAGGGAAAAAGGGTAACAAGTGAATTATATTTCCAACTTTTTTTATGTTTTTTAATCATCAGAGTCTGGCCCATAATCCCTTCCAGACTTGGAGTTTAAAATAAGTAAGCTCTTTGAACTCACTGCCTTGCTCGCTTTCCTCTCTTTCTCGTAATCTTCCTAATTTCTTATAACTCCCAACCATCGAATCACTCCTAAGTTTTTGACATGGATTGGCCTTTTCTATTTTTGTATGATAAAAGAGGTGAACACTATTGCACATAATATTTTCTACTTACAGATTTGAATTGTCAACCTTGTTCCAAACCATGGATTTCTTAGTCAATTCTAATTTGCCAGCTCCATTCTGTTTTTTCTTAAATCTCTACTAAATACCATACCGTAGGTCACTCCTAAATTTATGGCATGGGGGTTCTTCTCCTTGATAATATATGGTATACTAGATATGCTTGTCTTAACATGCCATTGCACATGTATAGTTGCAAGTAAATAAAGTAAAAAGGAGGGATCTGACATGAAAGTATGTGTTTATCACTTTCATGATGAACAATGTGTACCAATTTCATATTTTAGACTTATATTTTTCTTTCATTCTCTTCCATTTGATAGTACTATAGTGAATCTATCATTTGTCTAGTGCTGCCTTGGTCTGATTCTATATTCTTAATCCATTTTAAATGTTGATGGTTGTGTTATTGCTGCATTACTTCTTTCTTTGTTAAGGGAGAGTGGATTCTTGTTGATATGGAGAACTATTGTGACCTACATGGAAGATATGCACACATCGTAACCATGAGTGACAGGTTTTAGCCAACTATCACAGCTGTCTAAATTATCTTCTGTTAATTTCGGTTGAGGATTCAAAATCTCGCATAATTTCTACCATTGTTACCTGCCAGCTATCTCAGCTATCTAAATTATCTTCGGTTAATTTTGGTTGAGGATTCATAATGTTGCATAATTTCTATCATTGTTACGTCTGGTCTTCTTCACATCTTCCTAGTTCTTCTAGACAACTCCATCCTTCCATTATCAGGGCAACACCTAAATGGTGCAACTTCTATGCATCCTCCAATATGCACATATTATTAATTTCCTATAATTTTTAGATTTGCCGCATTTGTTCCTGAAGATTTTCATTTCCATGATTCTTATCTTGTCTTCCTAGACACATTTTGTTTTTTGATATTCTGATCCATGCGACTCTGGCAGCATTCCTGCTTTCATAATCTAATGACATGTCTTAAAAGCATGCGGTAGTCTCAGGCTATGTCAGAAACTTCTCTCAAGTTCAGTTATTGTTTTCTTTTTTCTGTAACTATACCTTGTTTATTTTATCTGTCTTATGGATGGAATGCAGAAAAAATGATTGCATGGTGTTTCCATTGGTAATCAATATTAATCATGGTCATTCCATTAAACTTTTGCTTCATATATTCTGGTTTTGTTCTAATGATTACTGATACATCCTCTACTTGTTTACTTTGTTATTTAGAAGCATTCAACCCAATTCTACTAAGATAAGGATTCATACATCATGCATTAAGAACATGTAACATGGAGCCTTATCTTAAAAGTCATTTCATGTATAACAAATGCAAAAGATAGCAAGTGTAAATGTGCAGTCAGAATATCCCATATCTTTTTCACAACCAAATCTAGAACCTATTAGTCCTCTGATAAATGCTTAGACACTCCAACATCCCGACTTGCAATTATCAGTATCTCATTTGGAGGTAAACATTTATATGTGTATAATGTTTTATTTAGCATGATTTCAGTGTATCTTTCGTACCAGTACTGTTACTTAAAAATGTTCTTTTACTGGTTGGCTTGAACTCAGTTAAGTTGGAATTTTCTTTTAATTTGCCTTGATGTATGGAACCATGATAGCTTATTCCTGATTGTTTACCTGCATAAGTGGTCGATATTTGTTTCACAGAAAAAGGTTTTTCAAGTTATATATGCCCATTGAAAAGCTTTATTCTCATATAGCCCTATGCCTGCTTGCTCTGCAGAGCAGTTGTAGATCATAGTCGAGGGAAAGACCTTCCAGACATTTCTGTTGAAAGCTTTGAGTCTGTACCTGGCAGAGGTCTTTTTGCAACATTGACTGGTATCAAGGTAGTAGGCTGCATCTTAACTCAGTTTAGTTAATATCAGCTATCATATTTATCTATCCAAGCATGCTCCATTTGGTTACATGCTGCATTAGCTCAGCATTTCCAGTGAAATGATTCAAGTTTAGGCTATTTATTTTAAATTTTGACATAGATCCTCAAGAAACGAAAAGTATTGCCAGTAATAAGCTACTACGAATTATCAAGTGTGGCAGGCCTGTGTGGAACAACTCTGTAGACTTTTGCATTGCAAGTCTTTGTTTCTATGCTTCAAAAGTTTTTCAAAATGCAATGTCTTGTGTAGTCTCTTATCTTTTCCTATTATGTAGCTATGGTGATTATTTTTTCTTCCACATGTAAATGTCTCAAATTTGATAATTTCTTTGCAAGCTTATGCTCATGTCCTAACTGGGCGATGATGGAAAGTTATGTCCTTTATTGCTAATGTGAATCAGGTGAAAAACTACATATGAACAGTATAATGTGGTCAGAAGAGCAGGGACTAGTGGGATTTTGCTGTACTTTAGTATAATATTTTTATTTTAAAATTTAACAGATCAGGTTTTAACAAGTTATTATTAGGATAACGTGCAATTGCTAGACATGGATCCGATGGATGGATGAGAGCAGTCATCTTATACAGTCTGGGAAGTCTAGTTGGTATTTATCTAAATTCATGACGGCCGGTGTCTATGATAATCAAGGTTCACCATCTTAGTATCGGACCCCATATCGATGAAATCCCACTATAGTGTTGGTACGCGGTGTGGTATGGTATGGATGTATTGATATGGGATGGTTCAGTATATCGGTACGGTACCAATATGGTATGATACGCCCCATACCGCTCAATATGGCTGATACAGCGAACCATGATGATAATGCCTTACTTGATTTGGAGACCCACCTAGGGTAGAGCAAATAACTGAAATTCGAAGAAACCCATCCAATCCGACCTAATAAACATCGGTTTCGGTCGGTCGAAAGACAAATCGAGTAGAATCGGGTTGGAGTTTGTAAAAAATCGATTATTTACGGTCAGATTCAGTTCCTACACTTTTAACCCCTATGAAACTGAACACAACTGATGTAATATTTCACAAACTCACTTTTATTTTAAGACGGCGTCGTTTAGACTTCAATACTTTATTCTAAAAAATACCCTATCATCCATTTGGATTCATGGGAATATTAATGTTGAATTGTTGATGGAAGCATATCAATTTGAGACAATTCTAAAGTGAAAGCTTTCAGATGTGGTTGCTTTTAGATGAGTAAATCTTTTTTTTTCTATTTTATTTTGTACAAGTTCAAAAATAAGTCCAAAATTTGTAACTTATAACATTTGGGTTTTTTTGTATTAAATTGACAAAAAAATAAACAAATAAGCTTAAGTGGGCCAACAGACTTAAAATCAACATTGGATCAACATTGAAGTCCAAACCGATACAATCTATTTGAACCCACTACAAATCATTTACTTCGGTTTCAAACGGTTTATACATGATAAACGGTCGGCAGTGGATTGAATTTTCTTCAACCCGATTAGGTTCGGTCGGGTGAAATTTTTTTTCTCAACCCGGCCGAATCCAACCCGTGCTCAGCCCTAGACCCACCTATTCAATTGAGAAGCAGCTGCCGCTACATAAGGGCCTCATCTAATAAAATGAATTGGTTTTGAATATTGAAATTACTATGACATTGTGACAAAAAAGGGGGGGAGATGAACACTTTTGAAGACCGGGGGAGTCCAACTTTTCCATCATTCTTTTTTTCTTGTGGGACCATCTATGCTGGCCTAACGCCCTATTTGATTTGTTGTTGTTGTTGTTGTTTCTTTTGGCTAAGGCCCATGTTATGGATAATAGTTTTCCTTTGTCCCATGTTATGCATCATAGTTTTCCTCTTTCTTAGGAGAAAGTCTATTAGGAGTTTGCTTCAGTAAAAATCTTAATGGGGGACATTATGGTTTTACACAGGGTACCATGCTGCTACATCTCAGACGACAAGCCTGGATACTGAGGCATTTGAGTTGACTTTGAAAATAGTTTATTGGAACTAAATGACTACACTCCATGTGTTAGCTTTTAAAGTATTTTGCTCTCTCTTCACAAGGAACTTTTGTAGATGTTTATATGATAAACATGACTAAAGAAATGGTCGATTATTAAAAAGTTGTTAATAGAAAAATGTAATAGGAAGTTCTTATACTAAATTATCATAAACTAATTGCAAAATATTGTTGAGCCATATGTTACGTATACACTCCAATTTCAATGTTTCTAGAAGTGCCAATAATTTTCAACACTTGGATGATGACCCAACATGGCTAGGGAGTAAACTTTGAAACATCCTGTTGATATTTGCAAGAAGTTCCAACTTTGCCTCTTTTTGTTTCTAGTGTTGATTTCACAAAGTATCATTATGCTTATAATATAAAGTAGTCACAATTTTTTGTTAGCTTAAGTGTCTTTGGGATTGTAAGTGACCTTGATATCTAGGGAACAACTAGAACAACAAGCAAACTCATGGCTTATAAATTATTTTATTTGTTAGATAGCTCATCTCTTTTTTTCAGTTAAATTTTGTTTTATTTAGCTAAAGAAAGTTATTTGATACATTTTTCTTGGCAAAAAGCTTGCAGAATTTTCCTCAGAGTCTCATTTGGACATGATAAAGATAACTGCAACTAAGTGGGCTTAAGAGAATTTTTGAAGAATAATTTTCGTAACTAGTATTGTGGTTGCATCTTGCATCTGTTAATTAGTGTTCGAAAGGTGGAAAGAGTCATTATGTAAATACAGAATTATACATCTGTTAGTCTTGGCCAACTGCAACAGTATATAAAATATTGTTTGTGGAGTCAATGATGCTTTCTTGCCACCATTCAAGGTTTTAAATCCCATCCGACGGGGGCATTCCAGTTTTTTCATAGAACCGGATGCCCCAGTCTCCCACTGTGTCCCTATGCCAATCCCGATGGAGAGTCCTAGAGGTACCCTCTGTCTCTCTCTCTCTCTCCCTTTCTTTCCTTTTCTTTCTTTTTCTTTTATTTCTTTCCTTTTTTCTTCATTCCTGCCTTTCTTCCTTCTTTCCTTGCCTCCCTTCCTTTCTTTTTTGTTCTTTTTTTTCTTTCTTTCCTTCCTTTTCTTCTTCTTTCTCTTTCCTTTCTTCCTTCTTTCTTTCCTTTCATTCCTTTCTTCTCCCTTCCTAACTTTCTTTCTGTTTTTTTCTTCTTTCCTTTCACTTTTCTTTTTCTCCATCTTTCATTTCTTTATTCTTCTTCTTTCCCTGCTTGGATGTGTTCTGGAGTCCCAACACATCTTAATGATCTCATTTTTTATCAGGAATGGGAGAGGACAGCCGAGACACAACCCCCCCCCCCCCCCACCCTTCCCGTCCCATCGGGACTTTAAAACCTTGCCACCATCGCTATGTGCTTCTTTGCATGACTTTATAGACCACTTTTAGCTCTTCGTGGATATGAATGAGAAGGTTGCATTTGGAGCTCCTTATGCTGCCTACTAATTTAACACTACATTCTCTGTCTTTGATATAGTCACTAACTGGAGATAAAGAGCTTTTAAAGGCATCGCTTGGTTCTGTCGAGTACATTGCCTCATTGTGTAAATCTAGTGATGAGTCTGCAAAAATAAAGGAAGCGGTGAGGACATCTGCTTACGGTAATGATTTTGTTCAAGCTGCTCTCTCTGTTGATAAGAAGGTAAGTCATCCTTTGTCATGTACTTGTCTAAGTTTGCAAATTTATGAAGGATTTATTCCTAAGATAGCACAATAAAGCTTTCATGTGTGGATAACTTGCATCTGAGGTAATTTGTGATAGGATATGCTTTATTCCTCTATTTTCATGGTCCCTTCTCCCTTAATAAAAATAAAAAGCATGCCTCAACCATTTCTGAAACATATTTTAGCTGATGTAAGTTCCAAGGGATAACTTCTATTTTATTGCTTCATAAGATATCTATAGTTGGTAACTAGGGGTTTGGCATTTTAAAATAGCTTCCAACATTTAACAATCTGTCATGTGAAATGAACAACGTTGTCAAAATCCTTGCATAGGGCAAAATCAGGGAGCAAAATGTAAATTGAGAATAATATCATTTGCTAATTTAATCATGACGTGATATTGTCTTTTTCAACATAAAAGTGTGTGGCTTTCAGAAAGAGATAGTAGTGTAGAGACAAGTGGCCATCCAACAACTGCCTGAAGTTCCTTCAAAGTAAGAAAAAGCAGTGAAAAGAGCATTCTCAATATAAGCTTTCATCCTGCAGCAACATCACAGGTTTCAGCAAACATAAGATTAAACAACTTACTATAATGAATGGTGGGAAAAGGCTAGCTTTCTATCTATAAATGACAAAAAAATCAGCAACTATATTTTCTTTCATTTATGAGGAAAATTGAAAATTTGGGATTTTTTCTTAAAAGTCATCAGAATAAATATCTGGTGTGTGAACAAGTTCAATCTGCCTTATGGGTGGATCCAGGATTTTTTTTTTTTTTTTTTAACTCTGGGGGCAGTAATACAAAGCATAAAAACATTTGTTACTATGTGAGAGTAGTCAAAACAACCAACAAACAGTTTGTTGTACAACCTAAATTATGTGTTTTTTTCACTCATAACTTTTTTTTGTTATAGATTGTAGGTATGAATAATTTCAAGAAAATTATACATTATTATCTATGGTTTAACACAAAACATCGAAATTATACTTTTGTTCAAATTATACATTTTATTCAAATAAATTTCTTCTGAATGTATGGTGTCATATGATAGACTAAAGAACTAAAAAATCCAATACAACAATTTTAAATAAGGTCATCTTTGGCACTGTGGGTAGGATGTGAGGTATGAGGGGGGGGGGGTGGGGTGGGAGGGCTGGCCAGGAAGAGGGGGCTCAAGGGGAGGATGGGAGGGACTGGGAGAAGGAAGGAGTGCATAGGGATCAAGAGAGGTCTTTTATTAATCCTACCCGCCCTGGTCCACAATCCCCCCACATTCTCCCTCGCCCTTCTCCGCGCTACCTCCCTTCCTCCATGCTCTCTTTCTCTCTCTGCCTAATTCCATTGGGTTTGACAGAATTCTGTCAGACAGGCCCTAAAAGTAAGGGTGAATAGACAAGTTACCTCTACATTCTTGGAATGGGAGAGAGAGTTTGAGAAATTAAGAGTCAAGACTTGGACTTTTGTCCCTTTAGCCACAGTTTTTATCCATGTAGAGAGAGAGAGAGAGAAAGAGAGTGAGAGAGAGAGAGAGATTGTGCTGTGGGTTATGGTTCTTTTTCAAAAAAAAAAAAGGCTGGTTCTATACCAGTGCTAGAAATATGAATACATAACTTAAAATTGTTTGAATCTCATCAATCATCTTTTTTTTGCAATAAATTTGTATTAAGAAATGTGAATCCTTTTTTTAGGAAAAAAAATAGCACGGTTTGTAGTAGATTAGTGAGGCATCCTCGTGTATATTGAACCATAAATGTGGAGAGGGGCGAGGGTGTTTTGTGGGTGTTGTTAGTTGGTGTTTTGTGGGGGGGTTGGGGGGGTGTTCTTTGAGAAAATCTACAAGTTATAGTTTGGGTGGTTTAAATGAGTTTGAAATTTTGATGGAATCACAAAAAATAAGAACATCTGATCTCTACTTCAATTATATGAAATTATAAATTACTAAAATTTGCAGAGGTGGCACAGTGTTTATTGAGCAGCACATTAGGAGAGGAAAGCATTTTTTATTAGAGAAATAAATAGGAGCTGCCATATATTATTGTCTGAGTTGGGGGTGTGCCTAGCAATTTTCCTTGAAACAAAAGAAGAAGAAATTGCCAATTTTGGGGGAGCCATGTCTCCTGCATCCCCGGTCCTCCTGGACCCCCCTCGAATCTGCCAACAATGAAGAATGTTTTGTAACTTTGATACTTAATATATTATTAATTCAATATGTCATGAATGAGTTGATATTTGCTTCTTGATGAGTTTT